>NW_026988428.1:80855000-81105000 GCF_030222135.1 Aotus nancymaae | reverse complement strand
CTCAGCCTCCGGAGTAGCTGGGACTATAGACACATGTCACCATGCCTGGGTAATCTTTTTTTTTTTTTGAGATGGAGTTTCACTCTTGTTACCCAGGCTGGAGTGCAATGGCGCAATCTCGGCTCACCGCAATCTCTGCCTCCTGGGTTCAGGTAATTCTCCTGCCTCAGCCTCCTGAGTAGCTGAGACTACAGGCACGCACCACTGTGCCTAGCTAACTTTTTTTTTTTTTTTTTTTAGTAGAGATGGGGTTTCACCGTGTTTCCCAGGATGGTCTCGACCTCTTGACCTCGTGATCCACCCGCCTCGGCCTCCCAAAGTGCTGGGGTTACAGGCGTGAGCCACTGCGCCCGGCCCCTGGCTAATTTTTTTTAAATGTTTTTAGAGATAGGGTCACCCTAAGTTGGCCAAGCTGGTCTGAAACTCCTAGGTCCAAGTGATCCTCCTGCCTTGGCCTCCCAAAGTGCTGGGATTACAGGCATGAGCCATTAAGCACAGCTATCACCAGGAATTTTGTTTTTTTAAAAAAATACATTTTGAAAAAATTCACTCAACTTAAAATAAAATTTGAAATATGTGCAATTAAATATCTACAATGCATTTTTTAAAATTGTAAATTATATTTCAAATAAATATATTTTCCACTACATTTTTCCCTAATTTTTATTTGGTAATATTTTCACATAAAAATTATCAAGAAATATATAAACTCAAAGTTTAGCTTGAGATTTAACATGTATTTAGATTAAAAATTTTACATATTACAGACTTAACTAAATCATTCAAATAATCACAGAAGGGTAGACTTTAATAACTGGAATGAATTGCCTAGAAAACTGCCACCATTTTATTTAATCTCTTTGCGGGTGGAGGTCAGAGAGACAATGTTATTTCATTGAGAATATACTCAAGCACATTAGAATCCAAAGGAGAAGTCTTGTGAGTTACTGAGGTTTAGGGCCAGGGGATGATCATGTAAGAGAAAGATACAATTCAAAAAACAATCTTGATTTTTGAATTAAACATTTTTAATTTCTCTTTTACTAGGACTAACACTATCTCTTTAACACAACCTCATACCCTCCCACAACATATACATATACACACATCCACACAAACATACACACACATACACACACACACACAGATACCAAGTGAGAATTAACTGAACAAATTTGTGTTTTTGTGATAACTCAGATCATAGACATAAATCTGAAAGGACATATCATCTAAATTTTCCACAGAGTTTAAGTTAAAAAAATATTATCAATGCAATTCTAAGACATAAGAAGGGATGACCTGTATCTTATAACTTATTAATTTTTAACAATTTTTTCAGTGAGATTATTGAGTTTTTCCTAAGTAAAGATGTGGCATATCTGGTTTGACCATCTTACTTATGCGACAGATGTCAGGTTTTTTCAATATAGATGCTTTAAAAACTTTTTGAAAACTGTAGCTGCTCAGTTTGGGTTAAAATAAGTTGATATTGGGGGATGTGGGTAGGCAAAGGTTAGGGGGACAATGAGAAAAAAACACTTCCCATGCTACTCAAACTAAATTTATTACATAACTTGGCATCTAATCATGAGTTCATTGTCTTTTTCCAGGTTGCCAAATTTCTGACTTAACTGGACTAGTCCTGCAAAATTATGTCTTTGAAATCTATAACTTTATATTAACGTTAACTTGAAGCGTAAGGAAAAAAAAAAGAACATGGGATTTTACTAATTCAAGGATGTCTTAATGTTTTAACTCTACCAGTATACTATTTAAGTAATTTGATTTCAATTGAATAAGAAATCATATTTACACAAACTATTTAAATAAATTATTCATGCTCAACATATCTAAAATTTTCAGAAATACAAAATATAAACATCTTGTGATTGCTCATGACAGAGTGGTCTCTTGTGCCTTCACAGATATAATTTCCTTTGTGTTCAATGTTATCGTAGTTCTGCTCATACTATAAAGCACCCAACAAAGTAAAGGTATGTTATAATTAAAATAATGATAAATACTGACTGATTTTTGTTGGAATACTCATGACAGACATTACTAACATTGGAAGCATATTAATCCAGAAATTTCTAAGCTTTATATTGTAAAAATAATCCAGCTCTACTTCTTACTAGATATACGAGGTAAAGGTAAAGGGAAATAATTGACTCTATTTGCCAGATACTGCATGAGACATTTTATAGCTATGATGTCATTTAGGTCTTACAGCAATATTGTGAAACAAGTACTTATCATTATTTTTAATTAGAAGATAAAACTAAGATTTCCTCAATTATTAAATATGAGACTTAATTGATACATTATTTTATGATTGTGCCCTTTCAGATTTGCCAATATAATCAAGTATGCCCTGTAATTGCTATATTAATTTTTCCATGTATATTTATTTAACTCCAATATGTGAAGAACTTAGAAGTTAACATTCTCTGATAATAAGAAAAAGCTGGATGAACTCAAACTTAGTAACTTTTCTTTGACCTACCAGAAAAATGAAATCGCACGGCAAAATAACACCCTGAAATCTAGAGAGACAGATGCATATAACATGCAGAAATATAACAATTGATATCTGCTAACTTGGAGCAAAAGACACTGAATGATAAATTAATGAGGGCACTTAAATGAACTAATATGCCGCTTTAGACTTGGAGGAATTGCTGGAGGCTGAGGACTAGCATGAAAATGAGAAGCTCCTGGGGAATGCAATCTTAGAGAGACCCCCACACTTACATGGGTTTTCCTTCAAGGACCCTACTTGACTCTGACAGGGAGAGAAGAAAGTTACTACTGTCAAACTCTCCCAGGCTCCCTTCTCCATTAAAAAAACTAAAAAACAAGTCTACCCTCCAGAGAAATGTACTTTGCCAAAGTTCAATTCTCAAGCCTTTTTCTAGGAAAAGAAAGAAATTCCCTCCCATTTAAGTCTTCTTTAGCTTTCTTGTCTCACCTAAGGGGGGAAAGTAACATAGTCAACAAGATTCTGAAATTCCAGTGAATACATTGCAAACTCTGCAGCCAAAGAAGAAAGCGAAGAATGGGTGGATAGGGAGGTGTTGCTGGGGGAAGGGGAGGAAAGCTTCACCACTGGAGAAACAATTGTGATAGTCTCAAGCTAGAGACACAGACCTACTAAAAGGTTGAGATTTAATCATTAGGCTACAGAATGTTCCCTCACCTTGCCACCAACAACAGGGCCCCAATATAATAGCAACATATTAGATTTACAGAAGCTACACTTCCTGTTGGATCCAAAAGGCTAAATATCAAGTGTGGAGAAAACCACAAGGGCACTAGAGGAATTGTAACTGTACCTATAGTTACAGAAATCATTAAAGGTAGTCCACTTCTTAGCCAGATTAGCACAAATTCTCACAGCAAAGGCCTTTTTACCTTAGTTCCTTTTACTCATTACAACATTTGACTTTCTACAAAAAGTTACAAACCATGCTAAAAGGCAATAAAAACTTTTAAGAGGCAGTGTCATCATCACAAGAAGACTCAAATATGATACATATGTTGAAATTATCAGGTAGGAAATTTAAAATAATTACTTGGTAAGAGTGGTAATGGAGGTTCATCCATGTCCCTACGAAGGATGTGAACTCCTCGTTTTTAATGGCTGCATAATATTCCATGGTGTATATGTGCCACATTTTTCCTGTCCAGTCTATCATCGATGGGCATTTGGGCTGGTTCCAGGTCTTTGCTATTGTAAACTGTGCTGCAATGAACATTCGTGTGCATGTGTCCTTATAGTAGAACGATTTATAATCCTTTGGATATATGCCCAGTAATGGGATTGCTGGGTCAAATGGAATTTCTATTTCTAGGTCCTTGAGGAATCGCCACACTGTTTTCCACAGTGGTTGAACTAATTTACACTCCCGCCAACAGTGTAAAAGTGTTCCTATTTCTCCACATCCTCTCCAGCATCTGTTTTCTCCAGATTTTTTAATGATCGCCATTCTAACTGGCGTGAGATGGTATCTCAATGTAGTTTTGATTTGCATTTCTCTAATGACCAGTGATGATGAGCATTTTTTCATATGTTTGTTGGTCTCATGTATGTCTTCTTTTGTAAAGTATCTGTTCATATCCTTCGCCCATTTTTGAATGGGCTTGTTTGTTTTTTTCTTGTAAATCAACCTAAAATGCAATAATAAAAAAAAAAAGAAAACACAAATAAACAACAACAAAGATAAACAAACAAACAAAAAAAAAGAGTGGTAATGGAAAAACAAACCATATAAAAAAGATGGATAATGCAAGCAGAGAGAGAAAACTTCAAGAATCAAAAGCATATACTGCAAATCAAAAACACAGTAACAGAAATGAATGCTTTTTTTTTTGTATTTATCAAGAGGCTCAATACAACTGAGGGAAGAAGGAGAAAAGAATCATTGAACTTAAAGATAAGTAAATAGAAACTTTCTAATCTTAAATGCAAAGTTAAAAGGACAAAATACCAGAACAGAACATGAAAGAACTATAGTAAAACATCAAAAGGTATAACAATATGTTACTGGAATACCAGAAGAAAAAGAAAGAGATAACACAGCAGAATAAATATTTGAAGTACTAATGGCCAAGTCTATTCAAAATTGATAATCCCCACTAAATCAAGGTCCAGGAAGCTCAAAGAACACCATTCAATGTAAGTACCAAACTACCCAAACTAAACAAAATATCTACGTGTTTAGGCATATCATATTCATACTGTAGAATGCAAAATACAAAGAGAAAATGTTGAGGGAAGACAGAAGGGAAATCAAATGACTTTATCTATAGAAGAACAAGAATAACAACTATGAAGATCTCTTTATTATAAAGCATGCGATCGAAAATGAAATGGAGCAAAACATTTAAAAATTTTTAAAAATATCAATTTAGAATTCTATATCCAGAAAAACTTTTGTGCAAAATATAGGAGAAATAAATATTTAGGCCAATAAAACTAAGAGAATTTGCTATCAGCTGATGTTCCTTGCAGAGAAATTTTAAAAGAAGTTCTTCAGGTTGAAGGAAAATGACATAGGACAGAGACGTGACTCTGCATAAAGAAACAAAACTTTTAAGAGGACTTATGTGGTGGTAAATCATATATTTATAAATATTTACTTTTCTTATCATTAACTAATTTAAATTATAATATTTTGAAGTAATAATCGTAACAAAGTATTGGGTGGTTATAGAATAAGTTATGTGAAATGAATGATAACAGTGTCATAAATGATGGAAGAATGAAGAATACTCTGAGATGCTTACAGTATGTGACTACATGTGAAGTGGCATAGTGTTATTTGAAGGTGGACTAAGATTAGCAAATTATGTACACAAAATAATACATAAATTATATTTATATATACTATAAAATACATACATATTATATATTATGAAATATATAATAATTTTGTGAAGATGTATAAATGACATGCTAATAGAATGGATGAAATGAAATTATATAAAATGTTCAATTAAAATCAGAAAAGGCAGAAAATCAATATAAAACAAGGAAAAAAGAACAAACATAATAGAAAACAAGAATATGTCAGATATAAATTTAAATATATGAATAACTATTATTAATGTGAATGGTTTAAAAACAGCAAGGAAGGAAAGATATTGTCAGATTGGATAAAACAAGACCCAATTATAAGTTATGTGTAAAAACCTACTTTAGGCGTGGTGGTTCATGCCTGTAATCCCAGTACTTTGGGAGGCTAACACAGTGGATCACCCGAGGTCAGGAATTCAAGAACAGCCTGGCCAACATGGTGAAATTCCATCTATACTAAAAATACACAAATTAGCCAGGCATGGTGGCTGGCACCTGTAATCTCAGCTACTCGATGGCTAAGGCAGGAGAATTGCTCGAGACTGGGAGGGGCAGGTTGCAGGGAGCCAAGATCATGTCATTGCACTCCAGCCAGGGCCAACAACAGCAAGACTCCGTCACACACACACACAAAAAAAGCAAAAAGCAAAAGAAAAACCTACTTTAAATGTAACCACGGATAAAAGAAAAAGAAAGGAGAAATGTATACCATGTTAATACTAATCAGATGAAAGCAAGTCTGGCTACATTGATTTCAGATAAAGCAGACTTTAGAATAAGAAACATTACTGGGGACAAAGAGGGTCATTACTTAATCATTAAAAGACAATTTTCCAAGACATCACAACCTAAATGTGTATGCGCCTATAGGAGGGTTCTGCAGAGAAATAGAACCTATAGGATAGATAGATAGATAGGCAGACAGACAGACAGGCAGACAGCAGGGGATTTACTATGAGGATTTGTTCACAGAATTATGGAGGATGAGAAGTCCCATGATAGGCCATCTGTAAGCCGGACAGAGAAGCCAGTAGTGTGTGGCTCATCCAAGTCCAAAGACTTCATAAGGAGGGAAGCTGATGGTAGTAACTCTGTTTGAAGCCAAAGGCCTGGGAACCTGGAGGTTCACTAGCACAAGTCCCAGAGTCCAAAGGCAGGAGAACCTGGAGTTCTGATGTCCAAGGGCAAGAAAAGAAGGGTGTTCCAGCTACAGAAAAAAGGCAGTAAATTTGCCCTTCCTTTGCCTTTTCATTCTGTGTGTGCTCAGTGGCTTCATGGTGTTCATTCACATTGGGTGAGGGCAGATCTTCATTGTTTGGTCTATTGATTCAAATATAAATCTCTTCCAGAAACACCCAGACATACCCAGATATAATATTTTACGAACTCTCAAAGTATCCCTTAATCCAGTCAAACTGACACCTAAAATTAATCATCACTGCAGCTAAACAAAAGAAGCAACACTGAAAGAATAAATAATCAAATACATTATCATTGTTGGGGACTTAACACCTCTCTGTCATTATCATTGTGGGGGACTTAACACCTCTCTGTCAGTAATTGATAGATCAGACAGGCAGAAATCAGTAAGGATACAGATGGCCTTAACAGCCTTATCAATCACCTTGACCTAATTAACATTTATAGAATATTACGTTTAACAAGAGCTGAAAACACAATCTTCTCAGGTTCACAAGGAATATGAATCCAGATAGATGCCATTATGGGGCATAAAGCATACTTTTACAAATTTTTAAAAATATCATACAAAATATGTTTTGAAACCACAATGGAATTAAACTATACTTCAATTAACTGAAAAGGAGACCAATCTCCAAATATTTAGAAATTAAGCAATATACTGCCAAATAATCCATAGGATGAAGAAGAAATCCCAAAGAAATTGTGATAAATTTTTTGAATTGAATTAAAATGAAAAGACCATCTATCAAAACATTAGGGATATAGCTTTAAGACTTAAAGAGAATTTATAACACTATATTTATTTAAAAGCCAAAAGAATATAAAAATAATTAATTAAGCTTCTGGAAAAGGTAAGCAAATATAAAGCAAGGTCAATAAATAATACAAGGTCAATATACTAAAGTAAATTTCTTTCCTATATAACATCAATGAACAATTTGAATTTGAAATTTCAAAAAAACCCAGCATTTATAGTAACAACCTTCCCGCAACCCAGGCCCACAAAATAAGTACATGGGTGTGTAAATCTGACAAAATGTGAATAGAAACAGTATGTCGAAAGTACAAAACAATATAAGAAAATCCAAGAAGATCTAAATAATTGGAGAGATAGTCCATTAAGATATCAATTCCTTCCATCTATATCTATGAATATATTGCACTCCCAAGAAAAATCCCAGTAAAATATTTTTAGATTTCAAAACACTAATTTAAAAATGTATAGGGAAAGGCAAAGACTTAGGGTAGCCGACACCAATAACAAAGTTGAAGAACTCACATTATCTATCTTTAATTTTTACCATAAAACTATGGTAAATAAGAGATTGTGTACTAGCAAAAAAGTAAATACATAGATTAATGAAATAAAATTGAGACTGTAGATAAACTCACGCAAATATAATGAACTAACTTTTAATAACATTACTAAGGCAATTCTACGGAGAATAGCTAGTCTTCTTAAAAGATGGTGCTGGAAAAATTGGATGTCAATATGCAACAATAATTTAAAAAATACATCTTACACAAATTTAAAAACAATAGATTATAGACACAGATGTAAAATGCAAAATTATAAAATTTACAGAAGAAAACATTGGAGAACATTTAGGAGACCGTGGGTTTGCTGCTAAGTTTTTGATACAGTATCAAAAGCATGTTTCATGAATGAAAACATTTGCAAATTGAATTTTAAAATTAAAATTTTTTGTTGCCTTAAAGGTGTCGTGAAAAGAATGAAAAGACCAGCCACAGTGAGAGAAAAAAATCTTTGCAAAACGCAAACGTGAAAAAGAACTTATATCCAAAATATATAAAGTAGTTTCAAAAATTCAACATTAAGAAAACAAAAGCACAATTAAAAACGGCCGAAAGATCTAAACATCTGCCTCACAAAAAAAGATATACAGATGGCAAATAAGCATTAGACAAGATGATCAAAATCATTTGTCATTAGGAAAAGATGGAAATTAAAATACAAAATTAGATATTACAGCACATCTAAGAGAAGGGCTCAAATCTAGAACAGTGACAAGACAAAATGCTGACAACATGTGGAACAACTGGAACTTTCACTTCTGGCGGGAATTTTATTGCTTCTGGGAATGAAAAATGGCATAGCTATTTTGAAGACAATTTGGTAGCATCGTATAATACTCAACCATGTCTTATGTTATGATCCAGTACTCATGTTTCTATGTATTTACTCAACTGAGTTGAAAACTGATGTGATTCCAGATCTACATCTTGATGTTTATAGCACCATTATTCACATGGACTCAAACTGGAACTGACCAAGGTGTCTTTCAATAGGCAAATGAATAAAATGTGAATAGGTAAACTGTGGAGTATGCATACACTGGAATACTGTTTAGCAATAATACAAAATGGACTATCAAGCAAAGCAAAAACAAGGATGAAATTTTGGCAAAGGCAAAAATATAGAGAAAGTAAACAGATTAAAGGTTGCTAGAAATTTGGGGAGAGTTAAATAGGTGAAACAGAAAATTTTTATGTCATTGAAACTATTTGTATGTGACTGTAATGGTAAAGACACAATACGATGTGCTTGTCAAAACCCACACCTTCACAGAACAAAATGTCAGCCTTACTGTATATAGATTTAAAAAAAAACTCACTTAGAAGATCAGGGATACCAGGTTAGAATGCAGGCTGTGATGAAAGAACCTACTCTAACAAGTGCTTGAAACAACATCAGTGAAAAGTGTTAGGTGAAAGTAACCTTGGAAATGAGTGGAGTCTAAAACGAAAGGCTAAAGGAACTGGAAACAAGTACTTTACTCCAGCTGATAAAGTTGCTTCCCATGAGAGAAAGAGGACAACAATTCTAAAGCATATATAAACACATATAACACAATTTAATGAATAATGGAGCCCAGCTTCTCACTGTTGTAGTGGTAGGTTACTGACAAGCACCTGTTGACTAGAGATGGAGACATCAATATAAAGTCATATTCATCTTAATGGGCATATGTAAATAAGCAGAACACATTTACTGATACTTATGAAAATGTAAACATGGGTTAGTGTACACACATATATTACACTCTTCTGTCAATGGAGAAGCATAGTAGCAATGACACCATGGCAGCAATGAGTTCATCTAGTTCCCAGGTTTGAGATTCTAACCATTTTCCAATAAAAATAACAAGGGCTTTTTAGAGAAGTGGCTATGTTCTAGGATAGGAGCAACTAATATACAAGATGAGCCTAGAATATTTTATAGTGCCAGAAAGCAAAGAAGTATGTGCTATAAAAGACAACAAACAAACAGCAATGGGAATATGTCAAAAGGACACAACTGCAATGGGAATATGTCAAAAGGGCATAACTCAACTGAAAGAACTCCCAATAGCTAAAGATGGAACCATATGAGCAACAAATATAATGACATTGAATTATCACACAAAATATAGAATATCTATGAATCTATACTGATATAAATTGATAAATAAATGGAGAACAGACAAATAACCCGTCAAGATGAATTGCAAAAACTTTATGTTGATTATCCACTCTCACACAGATTGAGCATAAATTCCTAGTCTTTAAATATAGGCTGCACATTATTATTTCTGAAGAATACATTTAAAATAAAGGAGAGGGAATATAATATATCACAGTGGCGAAAACACAAAAATTTGTCCTTCAAAAGGTAATTAAGGTTAACACCAACAATGGTAGATGGCGTTGCTATAACGTACCTCGGATGTGATGTGAGGTGATAGGATGAGAATGACACATTACCTCTGTTGTCTTTCTCTTAAAATCTATTAATGCAGTCTAGTCATGAGAAAAGTATCAGATAAATACCAATTAAAAGACATTCTACAACATACCTGACCAATAATCCTCAAAACCTTCAAAGTCATTAAAACAAGTTAAATCTGAGAGACTCACAGCAGAAGGTGCTTAAGGCGAAGTAACAACTAAATGTAATATATCCTCAATAATATTCTTCTGGAGAAAAGGGGAAATATGTAAAAATTAAAGATATCAATAAATTATCAACTTTATTTTGTAGCAATGTTTCAGTATTGGTTATTAATTGGGACAAATATTCCATAAAAAGGTAATGTCAGTAATGTAGGAAACTGAGTGTGAAAAACATGAAAACAGGCTGCCGTATTTTCTTAAAAGGAGTCTGTAAATCTGAAACTGTTTTAGCATAAAATTATAATTTAAATAAAAGTCTAAAAAATACCCCATGATAGCTAGACATGCAGGAATAGAATTCAGAGAGATTAGAAAATGGCCATATCATGGAGTATCATGAAGGTCACGGTACCACAGAGATATTGTATACTCTGTTGATTGGAAGCCTTAGTGATATTATTATTTTATTTCCATTTTAAAAAGACAATAAGGATCTTATGTCTTTTTACAGATTACTGTAATTCATTATTACAATCAAATACAGATTACTGGATGAAGAAACTGGAAATTAACAAACTATTTGAAAGCTAATAAAAGAGCTCAGAATAGAAATGATGGTGGTCTTGATAAGTAGAAGTGATGGGAGATGAAATATCTATGGAATATGAGACAGGGCTCATGGGGTAAGCCAACAATTTTTGTTTTGTGCACATTGGCATAATAATGGTAGCATTTTCTACTATGGAGACATTAAAGAAAAATCCTGTTTGAATGTGGGGGTTGCCAATTAAATATCACAACAATTCTGCAAGTTACACATAATAGCACCCAATTTTCTTACATACAGAGGAAAGATGGATGAGAGACAATATGAAATTCACCAAAATTTATACACCTAAAAGCACTAGAGCTAAGACATCATCTCATATGAGTCCAAAACATGTGATCTTTCCATATTTCACATTACTTACTCTCTAGCATGGAGAGAATAAATTTCTTTCTCTATCTCTACAATTTTCAAGGTAAAGTCCCTGTGGCTATTGGCCCACCAGCTTTTCAAAAGCACATAGGGGTTGATTTATGCCATTTAAGTCACAGTCTAGGGCTGCATTAAGACTTCTGTGAACCCTATCGACTTTTGACTTCATATGCCCCTTCTTCTATTAAAAGCAATTTCAAAATTATATTTTACACCACAGTTGCAATAATAATACATTAATGTTACATCATAACAGTTTCTTTGATGATCTACAGTACCAACAATGCCTAATAGGTAAGTCATCCCCGTTTATATCTCTGTGAAAAATGTTCGTACAGAGTTAAGATGATGAACAACAGAAGGTATAATTTACCCCAAACCACAGGTTCTAGAGTTTTTTAAATGAGAATTATTTCAATTCATGATGATGGTCTATAAAATTGATAACTCATTATAGATTACTGAAGCACATCTCCTGGCCCCCAAACTTTTACTAATTTAGTTTTCTTGTGTGGGTGTCAATGAAGGATGCGATTCCTTTGATCACCAGGAAGAGTTTTTTAGAGTAAGCCAGAAAGTCTTTCCTTACATGATTTGTGACATTTATATTCATTCAGAAACTCTGATTCTACTCAACTTGTTATTATTGTTGTTGTACATATTTTATTATCTTTTTCTCTTTAGTTATCTCATTGTTAAAAGGAACAGGACTTTTGAAAATTATTTGTATGTATGTGTGCACTTCTTTCTTGCCCAAGTATTGTGTTACTGCTTCCTCAAATTTTACCTTACATAGTGCATCTGGGACACATTTTCTGCTCTTTTTAGGCTTGCCATAAACTAAAATAAGTTTAAATATATCAAGCATTTGGTGTTTGCCCTAAATATGCTAAAGCAAGGGAAATATTCTTTATTAATAATTTTACCTTTCTAAGCAAGTCATCACATAAGAAGGGCAGCACATTAATTAACTAATATATGTACTCAGAGGAAAATTAAACAGTTGAAATAATAAACATGGACATGTCTCTGAATATTTGAATAGAACTTTATTATTTAAGTTACTAGAAAATTTAATCTGTAGTCTCAGACAAGATAATGTTTGGAAGTGTTTAATTTTAATGACACAATTCTAGATACATAGGAGTTTATACTTTTGCCTACTAAAACGTATTTCAATTAGTTAGAATGGGAATAATTTTAAAGATGATCAATCACTACATTTTTAATGGAATTGATATATTGCGTTGATGATCCAAAGACGTTATTTTGAACATATTATTGTTATATGTTGTTATCCATACTTGTTTTTAGGATCCCAAAAGGCACTTGGATTGTTTTATCCAACTTAAAAAGTTTTCAGACAGTTGTGCATTTTGAAGTGTTACAATACTGCCATCAATAGTACAAGGTCAATCGGGGAAGGTGGCTTGTGGCAGAAAATGTTCTTCATTTTGTACATGTTGCATTTGGTTACTGTAAGAATTATAAAATGAAAATGCATTAAATGAAACAAAGTAAAATATGTTATCCTAGTGTGCTGACGTGTCATTCTGATTTTTTTAATGTTATTTGTAAGTAAGAGTGCATGAGACTACCTGAGTAAAATTTACAAAAAAAGTTATTTCTTATTAGGAAAGATTTTACAGAGTTTTATCAAAGTTCCTAATAGTAACAACTTGCTAATAATATGGACTGTGAATTGCTTCAGTAAATAAGCATTTAAAGTGTATATTTATATTTAATATTTCAATTAAAGTGATCTACATGAATAGAAGAAGAAAAATTTGCAAATGTATAGGCTGTTAATTAAATTATATGAAAAGGGCAAAATTGAATGAGGCAAGTGTATATGTTTGAAAGATAGGTTTTTCTTTCCATTTCTTCTTAAATTCTCTCTAATCAGGTTATCACTTTTATCTCTCAATTTATTGAAACTACTTGCATCAAAGTCACTGATTCTTCCGCATTCATAAACCCAGTTGTCAATTCTCAGTCCATATCTTAACTTTTTCTACAAACAGCATTTGAACCAGGAGATCAGAGTTTCCACCCACTGCTTTCTCACCAAACTCTTCAATTTGAATTTTTCAGAGAATTTTCTTAGGTTAACTTTCGCTTCTTAACTTCACCTAGTCTGAAACATTTATGTGTCACGCATATGGTAAAACTTGAACATCTCCCTTGAATTGGAGACCCCTATATCTACCTGGGTATTTGATATTTCCATTGCATGTCTCATAGAATTCCCAAACTTAGCATGTTGAAATTTGATCTATATTCACAAACTTGCTCCGTGTATAGTGTTTCTTGTCTCAATGCAAAGACTGTTTGGTTCCATTATTAAGGGCAAAATGTCATGAAGAAATAATAACTCTTCTTTCTCATAAATCATATGCAACGAGTCGAAAACTACTATTGAATCTACCTTTAAAATATATCCAGAATATGACTACTATTCACTACCCTGGTCATAGCCACCATCCTTTCTCCCAAGTATGATTGCAATATCATTATCTAGTCTTCCTGCTTCACCCTTGCGCCTTCTAAAATTTGTTCACTGCTGAACAGTGCCACACAGCCATTCAAACTTAGTGAAACCAGTTCATTTTGCATGTGTGTGAGTGGCAGTAGTGAAAGTGTTGAAAAATGTTTACATTATTGCTTTTTGTCTATAATGTTAAGGTAGAGCCAACAGGATCTATTGGAGTATCTCGTGAATGTTGTCAAGTGTAAGAGGCGTCAACAAAAAGAATGAGTGGCCTGAACAAATAGAGTTGTCTCTAAGTGATAAGGGTAGACTGAGGAGAAGAAAATGTGAGGAGGAAGAAGATGGGCAGGAGTTCAGTTTTGGACACTTTAACTGTTAGAAACGTAGTAAGCATCCAAGTGGAAATATCAAGGAACCTCTGGATAAAAATTTGAAGATTGGAATAATAGATGCAGTTGAATTTACAAATTTGGGCACTGATAGAGGAGAGGATGCTTTTAAAGCTATGAGCTTTGAAAACCACGTCGTTCTTTTGCTTAAAACCTTCCAGTGGCTCTGCGTCTCCTTCAAGGCCCTACACAAATGATCCTCCCACTACCTTTCTAACTGCATCCCCTATTTCTCTATGGCTTTGCTCCTTCCACTCTCTCCACTGTTGTCACTTCTCAAGCACATCAGGCAGACTTCCCACTGAGGGCCTTTGTAACGGCTGTTCTTTCTGTCCCAGATGCTCCTTTCCCATCTCTTTTAAATTTTTATTAAAAAATTCAGAAAAAAATGTTTGCTCCATAATTGCTCTATTTAACATTGTAACCATTTTCCAGACTTCCATTATCCTTTATTCCTATTACCTTCACATGGAGTTTGGATATTGTTTAATTTATTGTCTGTACTCTCCCTTATTAAATAGGCCAATTGAGAAAATTGATTATATTTCATTTCTTTATTTTACTGTATTATTTCTTTTTATAACAGTAGGTAAAAGTTCTCAATAGACATTTGTTGGACTTGTTGAATGACTATAGATCCATATGGTGAATGAAAATTTTAAACAATCATGATGAAATTAGTCTATGTGGGTTAGATGAGAGTATGAAGCATTGTTTATTGAGGTAAATTTTCTAATGAGAATTCAGGGTAGAATTATTGTTATCATTATGAAAGGGTTAGGTCAAATTCATAAATAAGAAGGACAATGTAGTTCTCAGCATTAATAACTCAATTAGCTATTTGAAAATAAATTAAAATAAAATGATAGTTCTTCTGTCATCTCCTCTAGAGATACTGATCTACAGGTATCTGCTTTTTTTTTTTTTTTTGAGATGGAGTCTCGTTCTGTAGACCAGGCTGGAGTTCAGTAGCATTGCTCACTGCAAACCTCTGCCTTCCAGGTTCAAGCAATTCTCCTGTCTTGGCCTCCTGAATAGCCGGGGCTACAGGCACCTGTCACCACACCTGACTAATTTTTGTATTTTTAGTGGAGATGGAGTTTCACCATATTGGTCAGGCTGGTCTCAAACTACTGACCTTAGGTGATCTGCCCACCTTGACCTCCCAAAGTGCTGAGATTACAGGCATGAGCCACCTTGCCCTGCCAGGTATCTGCATTTAAACAAAGGCAAGAGATAGCTTTGATGAAACTTGTCCAAGGACCATGCTTTGAGTAAGCGCCTTAGAGAAAGAGAATGGAAAGTTGAAAGGAAATTTCTAGGGTTTGAAGGAAGTGAGTTCCCATTTTCACTAAGAGACATCTTAAAAGTATATGATTAAATAGCAGAATTAAAAATTTGATTTCTTATTAGAGAGTCTTTTTCTTCTTGGTCAGGACTGATAAACTGAGGAAGATAGACCATTTTATTCCAGGAAGAATTTAAAAATAGATTCTCATCTTTCTGCAGTGATTTTTATGATAGTCTATTTTAAGATATCCGATTAGCAAAAATGAACTTGCATTGTTCGTTTCAAGTGCTGTGATCATGACTTTAAATCTTTTTAACAGCTATGAAGGGATAGAGTATATGTTCCACAGTAAGTTTAATGTTGAGATAATTGATAATAGGGCCAACTTTTCTTTGAGCATCAAAGTGAATGAAATACAATTTTAAATTACTTCTTTTCAAGTTACTTTCTTTTTCTTTCTTTCTTTTTTTTTTTTTTTGAGATAAGGTCTCACTCTGTTTCCTAGGCTAAATGCAGTGGCATGAGGCACGATCATGGCTCACTGCAGACTCGACCTCCCCAGGCTCAGGTGATCCTCCCACCTTCGCCTCCTGAGTAACTGGAACTACAGGCATATGCCACCATGCTTGGCTAAGTTTTGTATTTTCTGTAGAGACAGGGTTTTGTCATGTTGCCCAGACTGGTCTCCAACTCCTGGACTCAAGCAATTCACCCACTTTAGCTTCACCATTTTGGGACTGCTGGCATAAGCCACTGCACCCAGCCTCTGCCTATATTTTTAATGATTTCATGTCTTTCTCTCTCTCTCTTTCTCTCTCTCTCTCTCTCTCTCTCTCTGTCTCTCTGGGTCTCTCTCTCATCATGGTATACATTTTTAGACCTAATCAAGGTCATATATTTTTTCCTTTGTAAAATTAGTATTTTGTGCAGGATTTTCCATAGAAAAGACACTCAAGAAAGGTAAAATTTTTACCATTTTAATTTCGTAATATGATTGCTATGGTTTAAATGTGTCTCCCAAAATTCATATTTTGGAAATTTAATCCCCAATGCAAGTGTCAGAATGCATGGCATCATAGGAAGTGATTAGGCCATCAGGTCTCTGCACTTATAAAGGGATTAATGTCATTGTCTCAAGAGTGGATTCTTACAAGCCAGTTTGGTCCCCTCTGGTTCTCTTGCTCTCCCAAACTCTCTTGCACTTCACCTTCTGCTGCAGCATAATGCAGCAAGGAGACTCTCACCACACGTGGGTCCCTTAACTTTGGACTTCTCAGCATCCAGAACTGCAAAAAATACATTTCTTATCTATACAGATTACCCGGTCCATGGTATTTGTTTATAGTAACACAAAGAAGACTAAGACATTGACATTTTACATTTCTCAATATCGATTAAATAGGACATCTATAACTAGCACAACAGAGGACAAAAAGAAGGAGGGATTGAGAAAAACAGTATATTTTTGTGGTTGTTATTATTTTTGTTTTGACATTTTCAAATATATCTGCACTGTAGTGTTGGATACTTAAATAAGATCTTAGATTACTTCAAAATATGACTGAACTAAATGTTTTCTTTGTTTTCATGAATTTTAAAAAATGTAAATAGAAAAACTAGTCCAGGACCAGGTTCTAAAGTGATCATTTTCTTATTAACTATCCCCATCGAGTGTATATATAGTTTTATTTAGTATTTCCAATCCCACATAAATACAAATATACACACCTTCTATATATAATTGTACTCTGAGCTGTTTCAAATCTGTTCCTGTGTAATTGGTCCAGGGCTTGTCTGTGTGACATTAAATGCTTTTTTTTAAAAAAAGAACAGCTGCAGAATTTGAAGTGATGAAACCATTTTAATTTTAAACATCCAGCCCTATCTAAGACTTCAATTTAAGAATGGGAACCTGAAAGAAATATATACAATATTTTGTTGAAATAAATCTTTCTTTTCAATTTCCAGAAACATCATGAGATTACACAGCCTGATTTATAAAAGAATTTGGAGGAAGCTTCAGATTTTGAACATTCAATCCTGAGGTTTGTTAATTTCATTTTCTACTCATTTAAAGAAGAGTTTTTAGCCTGAACTAAAGACCTGTGCTATATGTACTTGTGGTACTGGAGTGCTATATGATCTAACTAAGTTGTGACTCTATTTTATCTGGTGACCTGAGTGAAGATTCAAACTTTCTTCATGTTTTTATTTTTAATATCAATACAAAAATGCCGAGCTGTAGAAAATATTCAATACAAATGATTTATTCTCAAGAAGCTCTGTAAAATTCTTAAATGACATTATAAAAGCAATACATAAACATAAAGGATTCTCCTTAATATAATTTGAGAAAAATAAAATATTCATATATTATGTAAGATACCTTGTTAAAACACTAAACTGAGTATGAAATATGCTCTGACTAATTTAAAACTTAATTTCTTTTTCTATTGATGATCAACAGGTAACTTGGTTAAATTTGTTAAATAAAACAGATATACTAGTCAATAATTAATGATGGATATGAGAGTTTTGGCCTGACTAAAAGTTTGTTCTTAAAGAGAAGGTTACTAACAGGAAGGGCAGAACACAGTAAGAATCAACTCAAATTAGAAAACTCTTTTCCACTGGAAAAACAAACAAACAAACATAGACTTTTGGTCACCCTAAGTCACAAAGTCTGTAGTTTGGTGCTTTTAATGAGAAGAATAACTAACATTTACATGAAACTTTTACTATTCAACAGTTATTTCAAATTTTATTCCTCAAAACAAATATCAATTTGTATCAGTATTATCTTTATTAAAAACAAACTTACATTCAAAGAGACTAAACTTTTTATATCTAATAACTCACATATCTGATAATTAATGAAGAAGAAATCTGAACGCCAATTCTTTGACCATAAATACTGTGACCTATCTGGTGCCCAATTAATTTGGATGCCTCTAAAGTCTTTATTTCATATCTATTTATAATCAATTTACTCCCTAAAAACAAACTATTTTAATTTGCATCCAAAACCTATGACAACTGTCAAGATACTGAATACACCCAACTCTAGGAGATGTAGAGATGAGTCTACCAAGGTCCTTCTTCAGAAAATAATTTGTTCCCCAGCTTGGAGGAGTGGGCAGTTCCATATCTAACAAGCATATGGGCATATACAAGTGTGGCCATATGGCCCCATATAGGGAATGTTAATAATGGGTGAATGAATGTATGGCAGTTGGACCTTTTCTTCTTCCCATTTTGAATTCCTCTCTTCCCTTCACAGTAGTCACTCCCTAACATACATCTTGCACCCCAACTGTGTCTCAGAATCTGCTTCCAAAAAATCAGTACTAACTACATCATCTGTGGGGCCAGTTCAAGAAGGAATCCCAGGAACCCTTTTAATAAAGCATCTGACTGCATTTTTTATGTTGAGTTACTCATGGCTTTCAAGCCTCATAGTGGGCCCATAAGAAAGCTCTCACTCCCTTCCTTGTCACCAGATGAGAAAGATCAAACCAGGCAAACTCAGCTCCTATGCAGAGGCTCTTCTCCCAGCATGTCAGAATCACAACAGAAACCAAAGCCATTTTCCCCTTATTCACTCAAGGCATTTTGAATCTGCTTGGAAGTCTACCCTACTGTCCCCAGAACGCCCCATAATGAGAGCAATACCTTCTCATACTCTGTTGGTGCATGTGTCAACATCTAAACCTATTCTGCCCTTCGCAGGACACTACTAAAACACCCTTGTTCCAAAATATTAAAAGTCTCAAGACTGCAGCAGCAGAGGATTGAACCAAGTGCAAGGCCATTCTTAGCATGGGATCCTGTGTACCTACACAGGTCACAAACATGGGCCCAGTCCTGGGTAAACTCAACCTCCAGCATCAGCTATCCCTTGCCTTTTTGTTAATTTTGTGATCTCAGTTGGAAAGTATAATTCATACTATTAATTTTGGGGGATTCTGTCATAGCACTCTTATACCTGCAGTTGCTTCTCCACTTTTCTCTTTTCTTGGTGTTTACCACTGTGCTTCCACGCTCAACTTTATGAGTTCTTGTAATTTCCCCAGTCTTATTACTAACGCCCTTCTAAGAAATCCCTCCACTGAAAAAGAGTATTGACTTATCTTTCATGTATTCCATTTCCCCAAGTATAAGGGGATATCTCTCATAGTTAGTTATGGCACTAGTGTATGTGCACTGTCCTACCTTCACTACCCTCCTTTCACAGTCTAAATTCTACATTCTTACATATATTTTCTGTGCAAACATTGCCAAGAATTGTGCCCTTCTTTCACTTTATTAGCCTCTCCTTACAAAACTCTAGTCAAATTTAATTGTATTCTCCATCTAAACTACTTTGGGTACTCTGAACCTGGACATGGCTCACTGTCTCAGTTTAAAGTCGTAAACGTTAGTTTCAAGTGACTGTTAACTTTCCCTCTCCATTGGATTATTCCATAAGCATATCATTTACATACATATGACAATTTCTTCAGTATTAAAAAGAGGCTGGGTGTGGTGGCTCACGCCTATAATCCCAGCACTTTGGGAGCCTGAGGCGGGTGAATCATGAGGTCAAGAGATGGAGACCATCCTAGTCAACATGGTGAAACCCCATCTCTACTAAAAATACAAAAATTAGCTGGGCATGGTGGTGCATGCCTCTAGTCCCAGCAACTCGGGAGGCTGAGGCAGGAGAATTGTTTGCACCCAGGAGGCAGAGGTTGTGGTGAGCCAAGATCACGCCATTGCACTCCAGCCTGGGTAACAAGAGCGAAACTCCATCTCAAAAAAAAAAAAAGAAAAAAAAAGAAAAAGAAAACTTCCTAAATCTATATTTTCCTCTAGCTGATACTCCTGATACTCCATTGTTTTTTCTTACCTTTAACAGAAAAACTCTTCTCCTCCCATTTTTCCTTCAATCATCTTCTTTCAGGCATTTGACTCCACAATATGCTGCAAGTGCTGTTATTGAGTTTACAAATGAGACTCGTCGCTAAAGACCAATTTCTAGTGTCATTATTGACCCTTTTCTTTCTCTCATGACATATATCTAATCAGTTATCAAATTATTTCACTTTAATTTTGAAACATACCAAATTTGACTCTTAATATCCAAAATGATCCCCTGTTCCAATATACTCTCATCTTTTGATTTGATAAGCTTTAAAGCTCCTTAACTAGTCTCTCTGCTTCATCTCTGTAACCACGTTAGCAAATTTTAAATCCAGAAGTCAGTTATAATTTTTAAATTTAAGTAGATTTATGTCCCATCTTATTTGAAATATTCATATGGCCTTCATCTCACAAATTAAAAAAAGGTCAAAGTTTCTACAAGAGCCTAAAGGTAACATGTAACCTGGACCCCAATACTTTTTTGAACAAATACGCAACTACTCTACCTCTCCTTCCTTCTTTCCAACCACACTCACTTTCACATTGTTCCTCAAACAAGCCAAGCCTGCTCCTGCCTCAGAGTCTTTGTACTTGCCTGCTCTTCCTGGGATACCCGATACACCTGAGTCATGCTTGCCTATCTTTGATCAAATGTCATTTTCTCAATGAGTTCTAAGATCACTCAAAGTAGCCACCCTTTTTCTAATTCCTAATCATCAATTCCCATGTTAATCTTGTGTTTTCCTCTTGCTTGTAGTATTTTTAAGTTTTTATCATTCGTATCTACAGATGCATATATATGTATCTGTATATATACTATAAACAGTTCAAGATAAAGGTAAATTTATTTATTCTGTCTATTTTATGTCTCCTGTCAGTAGAAAAAAGTTTCATGATAGCAAGGAGTACAGCAAATAATAAATAGTTATGAATTAATTAATCAAGGTATAACTACTGATAGGGCTCCTATAAAATATTCTTAAAGCTTTTTACAAGCTCTAACAGTCTAAGACACAACTGACATTATATTAGTGACTTGTTAAAGATTCCTTGCAAGGACAAATGAAAAGACTGAAGTATATATGAATGACTGAAAGGGTAGAAAATGCAAATTACGTTTGAAACATGAAAAAAGTACACGTTAATGAAATAACTCAAAATGCAGACATTTTATAAGTAGATGATATATGATACTTTCAAAACCAATATGAAGCTAAGTGGAAAATGACAAGATAGTCTGAATTTGGTGAAAAATACTGGCCAAAATACTGATGAGTTACAATTAGTCCATCATAGCTTTAGCTGATCCTAGGACACTAGCTGAGAAGGCAGGTTCTGATTTTTTTCAGGAAGCTACTCATATGTGTATGCCTGTGTATCTATGTGTGTTTAAACAAGGAGTGAGCAATTTATTGCAAAGTGAATTGGATAATTTTGTACTTTTGTTATTAGGTTAAAAGACCAAATCTAGTCCACTTTTTAGAAATATCTTCCTCTTGTTTCAGGTTGTTTAAGCTTTCTTCTTAATGTTTTGGCAGGAGTACCAAAAGGCTGTTGTCAAATTTGTCATAATTTGATATTAAAATATGGGTGCACTAATCTTATAATGACCTTTTCCCTGAACTTATTCCTAGAAAAAAAGATTCTGCATCTTTTGTAAGTAACTTCAAGGCAAAATATCATACAGCATTCAAATATAAGCTTTTATCTAGTTAATCATTAAGCATTACCTACTTTCATCAATGTTCAGAAGCTTAATTCCAGGATTACTTAACCCAAAAAAAGCTAAATACAAAACTCAGAAGCACAGACCCAAACAACAGAACTTTTATGCCATGATAATTAGAAAAGGAACCTATTACCCAGGATTATAATTAGTGACTAACATATTAAATGACCTTTAACATTTACCTTAAGCCCTGGATTTCTTGAAAACCAGCAAGGTTATGAATGCCATATTAGTGATCTTTAATCTTTATTACTGCTGTGGACAGAATTTTAATGATTTTTAAATAGGCAGTGGTCACTAACATATCCCTATTAAAATTAAAAAAAACTCATAAAAAATTAAATGGATTAAGACTTCAAATGTACCATCATCAAAAGTATTATCTAATTATGGAGTTCAGTGAACAGGCCAAGTGAAATGGTTGGTAATATTAGTTACTTGCCACATGGGAATGCCCAGGATTTATGCACAAATAGATTCTGCTTCTGTTGCAACATAGTAATTAAGAATTTGTCAGGGAAATTTGACCCTCTAGGGTAGAAATTACTTTGTAAAATAAGAATGGCAGAGCACTAGTCTCCTTGCTGCACATAATTTAACTTGATTATTTATACATCAAAGACAGTCTGCAGTGACTGCAGTATAATATTTAAGTAGAGGGATATTAAAGAAAGAAGCATCTAGTGAAATCTTTTTCCCAAATCTCCGTGAGAAAATAGAAGAAATTTTCATAAAGCATTTCATTTTGCATATAAATTGGAGCCTAGATTGTGCCTGTGAATTTACTGCTGTCAAATTTAATTTTTCTTTAATTCTTCAGGCCCAGATGTGAAAGGCTCTGTGTGCAGGCTGCAATTTTCAATGCTTACAGGTAGCTCCCGGATCGATAATGTGTCTTTATGAGAAATTACCGTTAATGTTATTGAGTACGCATTTTGTTTTATAGGATAATAAGGTAATATGAAATGCCAATTCATTCATTAGAAAAGAACTAAGTGCTCAAATGAAATGGGTGACAGGTCTGAAAAAAGATGTAGTAATGGGCAGGAAGGCAAGAATGGATTTTTAATAGCCTAATATGTAAAAGTTAACCATGTTTTTGAATTTTCTCTTTATACATGATGTAATCTATAATATAAAGAAGTTTATTTAAATTATAAAATGCACTTTGGCTAAAAATCCTCTGCAAAAGTGAATAAATACATACCAACTCGGCTTCAGAACATTTTTCTAATGAGTTACTTTTACTGACAACACAGCACCTAAATTAATTAAAAACAAACATTGTCATATGAAATAAATGCTATAAAAATCATCAGTTAATAATAGAATGCCACCAACAATACCAAATTTGATATGTATTTAATATCTGTTTTTGAAGTATGCTGCTCATAAAAAACAACAACAACAACAACAAAAAAACCTAATCCTGAAATTAACGCAAGGAGAAAATGCGAGAACACATCATTTGGGAAACTATGTTCAAAGTCATTGGAGATTAGGCTAAAAAATGACTTTAAAATATCAGTTAAACTGAATGTGAATGTTAGCATTGCTATTAATAACTTAATATTTTGCCACTTAGGAAAACAAGTTTCACACCTTCTTGAAGAAAATAGTTCTGATTCAGCCCTGTGCTGTTAAGCTGAGGGGCATTCTAATTATCTAGAAAGTTGGATGGACTCATTAACTTGATGCCTGTGATTTTATAAAGCACCAGTAGGCACTCTACAAGAAAAGCTTTGAGTAACTCAGTTAAACAAGGCTTTTGGAAAAATATAAATAAACATATCTATGCTATTACATAATTTGAACTAAAATTACTTGCTTTTGACATCTCACTATCTTACTTAACTATATGTAATTCTGAAACCAATTTAAACTCATTGGTGGGCTGAACACAGTCTTATCAGCAAGGTGTTATTAGGCCAAACATCTCCAAAATGAAAAGGACACGAACATCTTTGAAGATGTTCCCAAATCAAGCACTTAGGCCCAAAACAACCAATCAGGAATATTCACAGCTATAAACAAAACAAAGTAAATGGAAGAAATAATTATCAGAATTGTATTGATTCTTTTACAGATTAAAACAGTATAAATTTGAATAAGCAAAAGTGTATTCCTATTTCATTACTTGAGAAGCCAAATTGTGAAGGATGATATGGATTAATAAAAGTACAGAAACTCTGAAGTCAGAAAACCTACGGTCGAATCACAGCTCTCATACCCACTAGTTGTTCGTTTACCCACATAAACAAATTATTTAACCTCTCCAAATTACTTTCTTTGTTATCAAATGGGCACAAAAATATGTAACACATCACAGCCAATAGCCACACATTGAAGTTGAACTGAAATCTGTTTATATCTGAACCTTAATGCTGATGTTCCATGCTTTAAGCATTGATGTCTCAGGTCTTAAGCACAACTTCCTGTCTTGAGCACTCCTACAATCCTTACCATAAACAGCTTTACAGAACAACAGGTTCCTTGATTCCACCTCCTTCTTTCAGCTAAGCTGGATATTTCAAGGCTTGATGTCTTCTCTCCTCAGCTTGGTTCCTCTTGCAGATCATCTGAACTAACGTTTTCAATAACCTCAATGCCTTGCATCCTTAACTGTACAGACATCTGATGGATAAAAATTCAATCTTGAGTTACTTCCATTATTCACTTTCTTATTCTAATGCAGAGGCTTTACACTGCTAGAGAAGTGCCACCATTTAAACATTCATATGTCTACAAATTTGTATATTCAATCCTAATCAGTTTCTCAGGTCTTTGTCTTCTTGATCAGTTGCTCTTTCCACTTCTTTCAGCAAATGTTCTACCTTTATCCTCAAGGCTTCTCCACTCTCTCATCCTTACTCTTAATAAACAAAATTCTGTATTATTAGGGAATTTGAATTCATAAAACATGAATTATTGACTCTTCCGTCCCCCTCATCTTCTGATTTTCTATACCCATCCCTACCTTCTGAGAGGATTATATACTTCTCTTCTTTATGACCAACCATCAAGCAGACATCTGTTCTTTATTTTCCAAATGTCCTTCAGAGTTTCGTAATATCAGTTGCAAGGTTTTCTTCCTTTACCATGCTTTTTCCTTTTGCTTGGCTTTATCCTTGCTTTCAAACACATATCATCTTTCTAAGCAATCCCTTATCCCAGGAAACAATTAGAAATACATTTATATGAAAGTTGAACACTTATTTTCATTGATTCCCCTTTTCCCTTTACCAGCACATTTCTTGAAATAAGATACTTTTTCCTTACTTCCTATTCAGTTTTCAATAGCCTGTAACTTTTTTTACTGTCTCTATCATTTCCCTGAAACTATTTTATCAGAGTAGCCAATGATTTCCTAATTACCCACTGGACTTTTAAAAAAAATCTTAACTGAATAAAACAGTAGCAATGCCAATCTGTTTTTGTTTTTTATTTCTTTGTTTTTGTAATCATGAAACAAGATTTTTTGACTTTCTTTTCTCAGTCTCCAATGAGTTCCCTTCTGCCCACTCCTTAAATGTTCCTTAACATTGATCTCTGGTTATTCTCACTCCAGACATACTCCATGGAGATGCCTTTTCCAATTATCTCGTTTTAGCTACAAACTAATGTTTATGACTCCCCTTTGTGTATTTCTAGTGCCAGTATCTACGCTGAAGTCCAGATATCTATATCCAACTGCCTGCTAAATATTTTCAAAACTATCTCAAAACTGTCATAAGCTTGTCTTTCCCCATCAATTGTTCCTGTGCCTGTAATACCCACCTCTCATAAAACCACTGTCCACATATAAATATGCGCTATAAATATAACATTTTATTTTCTTTATTCCAACTTCCAGGTAATCTCCTACTAAATTTATCACTAAATTGTTTACACATTTATAATCTTTCCTCAAACCATGCCATCATTCTCCTAGTTTAGATCCTCCTCATTCCTAATTTAACTAATGAGTGCTAATTTTTTGTCCTTGCCTGTAGTATTTCTTCCTCCAATCTTACAAAGTTACCATTCATATTCTATCTAAAATAAGATCTGGCCGGGCACGGTGGTTCATACCTGTAATCCCAGCACTCTGGGAGGCCAAGGCTGGAGGACTACTTGAGTCCAGGAATTTGGGACCAGCCTGGGCAACATGGTGAAACCCCATCTCAAAAAATACAAAAATTAGCTGGATGTAGTGGTGCACATCTGTTGTCTCAGCTACTCAGGAGGCTGAGGTGGGAGGATCACTTGAGTCCAGGAGTCCGAGGCTGTAGTGAACCAGGTGCCTACCACAGCACTCCAGCCCAGGTGACCGAGAAAGACCCTGTCTTGAAATAAATAAAATAACATAACATAAAAATAAATTAAATTAAGAATAAAACAAGATCTGATCATGTCACCTACCTGCTTTAGACCCCATTAGTGGAACCCTGTTGTCTGCAAAATTCTTGCTATTATCTACTGTACAGCCCTCCCTGACCCATGTATCTCTCTTACCTTAACTCCCGCTATGTCCTGCCTCTTACTTCATGCACTTGAAGTCAAACGACTTGCTGTTTTCCTCATGCACCATGCTGCTTCACAGCTCTGTGCTTTAACTCACGCTGCTTAACTGCCCTGAATGCACTTCCCCACATTCTTTGCCTGGCTAACTCTTACTCATCCTTAAAACTTCAGTTCCCACCATGCCATCTTCTCAGAAAATTTTCCTGTATCCCCCCGGTCTAGGAATAAATACTCTGTGATCCCCTGCAGCTAGTGCATCCCCACAGCCTCACACTTACATCATGTTCAAATGTTTGTCTTTCTTACCCGACCAGATGTAAGCATCTCATAAGCAAGGACCATATCTTTTTGTTTGATTAATTTAAGATTCTCAATTTGCTGAAGTGAGACAAAAAGCCATTCTAGTTTTCCAATAGCTGACACTGAGTCAACACCTCCCACTTTCTTGCTTGGTCGTGCATTCTCTCTCTAACAGCACCTCTGTTCCTTTCTGTAACTTGCCAATAATTTTAGCCATTGTAAGAACCAACTTCTACTTCCTAAGATCCAGATAGATCTGTTTAAACATTTACTTTAATATCTAATTAAATACTCTTTTTAGAAACACTTCCTCTTCTCTCCCTATGCTGTTACAATGCTTCTCTTTGTAACATGGAGTATTTATAGCCATCCTCTGTGTTGCAAGTATCCACATGGGACACATTCGATGCCACTTAAGAGATGTAAATGCAATAGAATGCACCCATCTAATTCCCTGTCAAGGCAGATCAGATGGGTTTTAATCTGTGCCCCGACATGTGTATACACACATTCTCATTGCTACCAATGTTGGTTTTTCCAAGTATAGTAAATGATGTTGATAGCCATGGTGGCTCATGTGGAGCAGCCACTATGAAGATGCTGGCTACAGCAATAAAGGTGCAGCCAGGGCTGCTTGCTCCATGGAGCCAGCAAGGGCCAGGAACAGGTGGGAGCCCCACCAGCTACTAAGTCTGCAGGGCAGGAGCCACAGACTTGCAGGTGCAGCTGCAGCCACCCAGCCAGGGATTCTAGACCCAGACATCCCTGCACTCTTGGGGGCACAGGAAGCCCCTTGTCCCTTGGGTTTGAAAGTGCTTACTCCCACTGCCTGGTCTCTCCTTGCTTCCGGAGCTTGCTCCTGGGTGGAATAGAGTTGTAGCAGAGCCTTGGCACTGTTGTATCCCAGCTGGGTGTACACAGGCTCAGGGCAGCCTGACAGTCTAGCCCCTTGCCACTTTGGCCCCCTCCAGACTGCTGATGATTGCTGGAGAGAGGCTGGCTGGGGGTGGGGGAAGGATGGTGCTGATGATTGCTGGAGAGAGGCTGGCTGGGGGGTGGGGGAAGGATGGTGCTGATGATTGCTGGAGAGAGGCTGGCCGGGGGTGGGGGAAGGATGGTGCTGATGATTGCTGGAGAGAGGCTGGCCGGGGGTGGGGGAAGGATGGTGCTGATGATTGCTGGAGAGAGGCTGGCCGGGGGTGGGGGAAGGATGGTGCTGATGATTGCTGGAGAGAGGCTGGCTGGGGGTGGGGGAAGGATGGTGCTGATGATTGCTGGAGAGAGGCTGGCTGGGGGCAGGGGAAGGATGGTGCTGAGGATTGCTGGAGAGAGGCTGGCGGGGGGCAGGGGAAGGATGGTGCTGATGATTGCTGGAGAGAGGCTGGCCGGGGGTGGGGGAAGGCTGAAGGTGGCTCTGCACAGGCCTGCAGATGCTCCTCACCATGAATAGCCTGGACACCATGGATGGCATATTGACAGCAGGAGGCAGACAGGTTCCTGGGTAGAAAGGGGCAGGTCCCTGGTAAAGTCCCACCTAAAGCCTGGGGGCTGGACTGCCAGTTCCAGGCAAAGTCTGCTGCCCAGAGTGAGAACTTCATTGATGACCATTCAGTCAATTGGTGTGTTTTCCAGGCCCACCCATGGCCACCCATGGACAAATTAGCGCTGACTTTCACCCTTCTGAGTCCGTAAAATATTCCCAGACTCAGTCAGACTCAGACAGATGTTGGGTGGACCTGCCTGCAGAAAGGCTCTACCCACGTCTTCTCCTGAGAGCTGTTCTGTTGCTCAATGAAGCTCCTCTTCGCCTTGCTCACCCTCCAGTTGTTTGAATACCTCATTCTTCATAGACACTGGACGACAACTTGGGACCACAACCTGCTGAATGGTGAGACTTGAAAAGCAATAACATAATCAGGGTTAAAACGCAACCCCCGCCCTGACCGTGTTTGAGGCAATGAGAAGGAGAGAAGAGCTGCAGCCCTTCAGTGATCCCAGACCTAAGGGCTCGCCGAGACAGGGCTGTAACACCTTCTTTGGGACTCTGCAGTTTCTTGTGTCCCTGAGCTTTCGGGTGCTGCCCTGTTCCCCCTGTCCAGACACCGGTGCCCACAGAGGAATCCACTTGTGGTATGTCTGGTCCAGCTACAAACTCAAACTCAGCCTGTGCCTGTGCCAGTGCCTGGAGCTGCCCACTCTGATGCACCTGGCTGTGTGCAGTGGCCAGAACCCTCACTCGCTGGCTCACACAACCCTGGCTGCTCTGCGCCTGGTTCACCCTGGGCAGGTATGGGATCCAGGCCCGTAGGACAGGGCAAGTGCAGCCTGCCCGGCTGAGTGGACAGAATAAGCCTAGTGGGCATGAGCAATACTCAGGCAGAAGGTACCACCAGCAAGAGATTTCTGGCTGGCAAAGAGACACCCCAAGTTTCCCAAAAAAATCCTACATCGGTGTTTGGGGAGTGAGTGATATGGCGATGTTTGGGTTGTAGGTAGCTAGCTTTTGAACCATCAGTTAGCCATGATGACTCCAACAGTGAGCTGCAGCACTGAAATATCTCTCTTAAACCTTCTCTCTCACTCCCCTCTACCTGTCTCAGCCTCAGCAGTATTAAGTACCCATTTACTCAGTAGCTCAGAAACCTCCAAATTATGGAGGAACATCCCAGTTTTAGGAGTGATTCTCTTGAGGCTTTTATCACATTCTCAGAAGAAAATGTATTCAAGAAGTAGTCATTATTTATTAACAGTACTCTACCTCCCAATTGCACATTCTCTTCTCTTATCCAGCTGATAGTGACAATACTGATTGACCTAAAATGGTCCTTTCAGCCCCAGCAGCTCACAGTTCCTTGAAGGTAGATTATTAAAATGTTTATTGATTATTATAGTCAACAAAGATTTATTAAAACCTACTGTGTGCTGACCACTGCTAGCAGATACTAGGCTAATCACAGTGAACACAGCAGATAAAATGTCTCATCCAGTGGAGCTTAAAGTTTTGAGCTTTAGCAAGAAATGCTGATAAATGCTATGGCACTTAGAAGTATGCTACTGTGCAGTTCCCAGCATTTGGTTGGTTGCGTAGTTAATAACAATCTGTGCAATGAAAGCAGGCAGATTACCTGATACACAGAGGGGACTAAATAGACACAGTTTTTCTTATTCATGTTCATGGATTTTTTTTGTTTTTTTTTTTAGATTTTAACTCACATTAACTTGCCAACTTCTTAACTGAGTTGCAATTTTTACTTAAAATGACCTATTTTAAAGCTTTAATAAATATACTTGTCATAAAAATCTAGATTAGCCTGAAATAACACACCACTCATGTTTTAGTTGCTTAAAACATTGTAACAACCAAACTTGTTCAAGTCACAGTCAGTACGGAATTAAAAACGCTGATGTACAGAAGGTTGATAGTCAGGGCACCAGGACAGAAAGAAAGTTGAGATGCCTCCAGCCAGCAATTTAACGCTACAACCTATCTGTCCATAGCCTACTGGAAAGAACCAGTCACATGGTCCATCAATTTGCCAAGAGAGCAAGGAATTATAATATCCTCATTTACCAAAACACCGCATTATTAAAAAATAAATTAAATATCTAAGAGGTCAACCACTGCCTTCAAGTTTTTTGTCATTGTTATTATTGTTGTTTTGTTTTATTTTTTTCAGAGATAGAGTCTTGCTCTATTGCTCAGACTGGAGTACAGTGGTGGTGTGATCACAGCTTACCGCAATCTTGAACTCCTGGACTCAAGTGATCCTCTTGGCTCAGGTTTCTGAGTAGCTTGGACTATAGACATATATTCCAAGTTCTAATGGCAGCCTTCAGTCTCTCAGGGATCTTTTCTGAAGGTTTCTGACGGTCTTGTGATCTACTCTATGATGTCAGAAAATCAAATGTTAAAAATCTGGTACTTGCCTGTAATAATCAAAAACAAACCCTCTGCTCAAACTATTTTTGTCTGAATTAATAATTTGTTGGGTAGAATACAAGATATTATTTGAAAACAATAGGGTTGCTAAAATCCATGTAAGTAGGAAGTGACTTAAAACAGCATTTCTTATTGTGAAAATTATTAGTATGTCTGGCTGTATAATTTCTTTGTCGTGGGCATTCTTGTGTTTATAGCAACCCTGTCCGCTACCCCTTAGTTGCCAGTAGCATCTTACTCAAGTTGAGTCAATTAAAAATATATTTAGATATTGTCAGATGTCCCCTGGCAGGACAAATTTCCAGGGAACAAACTGATCTTTTTTTGAGAACTAGTGACCTAGAATAACTTATTAAAAGTCTAGGGTGGGCATGATCCTCACATGATTTTTTGTTGCAAACTGGTAATGCCATGGAATGAATGTCTCCAGGGCTTTCATCCTGAAGAATCTCATCCCTGAAGAATTTCTTGTGCTACTTTTTCTAGATCTCTTTCCCTCGACTTCAGCAGTAGATATTAGGTGACCGTGCTATCCTCACAACTGATTTTAATTTCGTGAATTAGTACAGCCAATGTCTTTTTTTTTGTGCCCTCAAGTAACACACAGTGCTTTCCATTTCTTGCAGGAGCCTAAATGGCTCCTCCATTGGAAGAAATCAGGAAGATAAGGTTGAGAAGAGTAATTTTTAATCTTATTTAAGCTGAAAAGAAAAGAAATCTTGACTAAACTCTTTTAAACCTTATAGAAGTTTCTTATCTTTGAAAGCAGAAATTCCAGATGTAGGGCAAGCTTCCATGTTGGAATGTTGGTTTCATAGTGTCAAAAGTCCTGCATTCTTTTCATTTTTCCAGTCTGACATTCATAGGATGTCACTGGGAACTGGTGCCTACGTTAATTTCAGGTGTTATGACATTAACAGATCCAAACCAAGAATAGAGACTGTCTCTCTCTGGCTTTCTGTTAGAACTAAGAAAACATTTCCAAGAGTAGATGCTGCTAGAAAGAAGATTAGAAAAGCAAGTTTATTCCAAGTTATGCCAAGTCTTGAGGTAAATGAATTAATAACTCTGGGCCTCAATTTTCACATCTAGTAGGTAAAGTGATTAGATCAAATGATCTTATGAAAACCCTATTCACTTTAAAGCATTACTCACCTATGTGAATAGTGCTTGCTTGCTTTAGTTTAAATATATGATTGGAATCATGTGAAAGCTAAATAAGTATTAAAGTGAGTTCACTTTCCTATTGCAGGATGAAATTAATTTCTCTTGAGATGACTTTATTGTTGAGTTTTTTCTTACTCTCCTCTGTAAAGTGAATGACTACAAGAGCCTGGAGGTGTTGCTGAGAGGAGGGAGAGAATTTCCTCTGAGTACTTCTAAGGTCCCGGAGGCACTACCCATCTCCAGCTCATCCAATCAATAGCCAGTTAGAGCTGAGAAGAAACAGTGTGTAAAAATTATGAAATCGATCTGTCGTGCCCCACTTGGGTCATTATTCACTCTCTGCACTTCCGAGGTTGTGAAGGGACCACTCAGGTTAATGGAAACACAGTGGCAGACCTGATCCTGTGTTTTCTCATTTCTCCTCTCTTGCCCTGGAGTGAATGCACAGGTCTAAGGGAGTCAGAGAGGCCGGGAAAATCATGATGGAAATTCCCATCGAGACACTTTTCGAAATTCATCAACACTAATAATGACATTGATTCACTCTACTAGTGAAAAAGAAACAATTTGGGAGAGTGAAAGAGAATTTTATCCTACAGAGACAAATAATGTAGTATGCATATCCAAAAATAGGAAGGGCATTAATTAAGTAATGTATAACCTAACTCAGCAAACATCTGTAAATTGAGATTACAATTGTTTGTCACTAGGTATAATTACTTATAGTTTTGAGGCACTTAACAATTACTTATTTTTAAAAGGTGCATTTAGAAAAGCGGGTATTTTAATGCAAGCATTTGGCACTTTTCATGATTACTGAGGTTCATTTGTAGTTTTGTACAAATACTGAATATCATGGTGGAATGGAGAGAGTTTTGTAAGTAAATAGATTCTAATATTAATCAGTTTCATAATGTTTAATTAAAAGATTATTTTATTTTCTTAAAGTTAAGTGGTTAGTGTAGACTCTATGATCTTTTCTGGCTATAAAATTCTTAAATTTTGATTATTTGATTTGCATTTAAAAGGAAAGCTTATTGTGCCAATTATCTGTACTATTAGGCACAATAAATCCTCAATTAATTTCACATTGTTTTGAGGCCTGCAAGTCAAGAGTGAGGTGAAATTTAAAACTGTTTTCAATTTATCTTGCTATAAAGCACAAAATAGTTTTTTTAAAACCTTCTTATCAATAATTTTAAAAAGAAAATGCAAAGTTCATAAAATTTCCTTTAGGGTTTCAAACAGAATCTGATCAAAGTAGTCATCTAAACTTCAGTTGAATGAAGAAAAAATGAAGATAAAGAATAAAAAATGAGTCACCATATGTTAAAATAAATTTATCTTAGCCTTAGTTTCTGCTGAGGCCACAAGATGATTGATGTCAACATTCTGAAGTGAGGTGAGAGACAGTCATGCAACAGGCAGTTTAGAGAAATGGATTTCTAACTCTTAGCTCCTTGCTCACAGTAAGGGCATAAAACTGGCAGGGTTTTGATTAGGCAGGGGTTGTTTTACAGAATGCTCTCTGTGAGAGGGAAGATGGTGCTTCTTACTCTACAGATGCATAGAAACTTGAAGAAGACTACTTAGCTTAATGTGTGTCCTGCAGTTTGATAGGCACAGTGGACCGTGTCTGACTCATACTTAAGAAATCTGAAGCATGAAAGACCAGGTGTCCAGTTACCCTGACAGCAGAGGGATTAACAGGTACTTTTTGAGATTATGTATATATGAATATATATATATATATATATATATATATATATATCTCATACACATTATGTGTAATTTAATTTACTCTGTGTATGTATATGTTATGTATAATATAATAATTATTATTAAAGTATCATTTTGTGGCTTCAATAACCATTGTAACATTATAAGTCTTAGTGGTATTTGAAAAAGATTATTTGTGTTTGCTACACATGGGCCTGGGAGTAAGGATGGCTTAAATACTCAAATCCAAAGTTATGGTTTTCTCTCAAGGAACTTCCTGATAACTATGGAGAAGACCAAATATAATTTTTTGATAAACACTTTAATGACTAATGTTTAGGCAATTCTCTCACATAATGAATGATTCTCCTTTAAGAGACAGAGAATCTGAGCAAAAACATTTATGAAGCAATAATCGGTAACATTAAAAGCGAATTTACCTGAAAACAGATTGTACGCTCTCCTGGAGGATCATAAGAATAAAGTGTTTAATGTTTGTAGCATGGCTAGCTGGCTGGCATAATATCAAGTGGTTGGCGACTTCAGAACGAGACACAGTAAAACACTAGAATGGTCTGTGTAATTCTTTAGCTGATTAATTCTCCAAAGATTATAATATAACTTTTATTAATGTTTGTATTCTAAAATTTTGGGGGGCAAAATTTGGAAAGCTTTGATATACTTAGCTTTATTTTTCCTTTGGTTAATGCACTTCTGAGGTTGTGAAGGGACCACTCAGGTTAATGGCTCCTAACTGTATTTGAACTTGAACTCACACTTTAATATGCATGTGATATCAAGCTGCTTGCAGTTTCTCAAGAGTACCACGTGTTTTGTACATCCATATCTATGGACGTTATATACTCGTGGGTCTTTCTCCAGATCTTCATGGGGACATATTTTATTTACAAAACTCAGCTTTTTGAAGATATTCTGATACCTCCATCCCCCCATATAATTTATATTTTCATATCTCTGATACTCTTAGACATTATCACATTTTTGCATTTATCCTTGTCTACAAAAAGCTTTTAAGTAGACATAGCTCGTTCTGTTTTGTTTTTACCTTCTCTATCACAGCATCAATTTGATTTCATAACATGGCAGATATTTAAAAATGTTTGCTAAACTGAATTAAACTAAGTTAAGATTATTTTGTTCATTATACTATCTTGAAAATCCATTTATGTAAAACTTTCCTTTTCAAAAATTATATATCATTTCTCTGTATTCTAGTTTAAAAATGATAATTGTATATTCTTCATTAGAAATTCATTTCTTTTATACATTTTTTTGATTATATAGTGACAACTTTATGTCAACACATCTTGAGAAATATCCATAAGCATTATTTCCTTTATCTATAAATCCGAAAGTAGGCAGGTAAGAAAATCAGTGAATAAATTGGAATTGTGGTTCTTCAACCAGATGTTGTCACAATCTTGCTGTTTCCTCCAACATAGAATGGTACTATAGCTACCATTTCGGCTTTCAACTCTATCTACTAGAAAACAATTCTGGAAAAAAAGTGACTCTGAATTTTTATATGAAAAATGGCCCTTAACCCATTGCAGTTAGGTTCACATCCAAATACAACCTCCAAGAAATCTTTCTCTGAAGTCATCGGGCTTCCTTCTACATTGTCAAATTCGATGTTTCCTTTCTGGCAGCTCTTAACACAGACAGGAACTGCAGCCTCTTGACTTACTTCCTACCTGCGTCGGATGCTTTAATATAATCTTCTTTGTATAAATCCTCTTCCTCTAGTTGTCTTCTAAATGTTGGAACCCCAAAAGCTTTGTTTGAATTGGACCCTTTTCTCTCTCTATGCATATGCTCAAAGAACCTGAAGTCCCATGTCTGTGGTGGCATCTGCATACCAGTGACTTCCAAATCTATACCTTTTGACTTGATTGCTCATCAAAACAGCAGACTTGTACATCAAGGTCTGCTCTAATACTTTCATGTAGATATCTACTAAAATGTATCTCAAATTTTACTTGGCTCCTACTAACTTTTAATTCTTGACTTGCAAACTGGTTCCTCATATCAAAAATATTTTACAATAATTCTTGATCCCTTCTCTTTCATTTATCTTCTCTCCTTCAAATCTCCATCCCATCTTCAAGGTTTGTTCACTCTCCAAAATATATTTTATGCCTAATGATGCATTTTTTTTCTTCTCCGAAAGTACTGCCCTTGCCCAAGTCAATTACTTCTTATCTAGAACTGCATTCGGAGCCTTGATTTCCCTTTGCTACCAAACCCCATTCTTCCTAGTTATTTAATGCATGGTAAAATAATCTCACACAAAATAAGACATCTCATTGTCTTGCTCAGTACCATTCAGTGTGTTAGCGTCTTAAAGCCGTCTTAAAGCGTCTCTGTTCATCTCAAAGCCACTTGCAAAAATCACCAATTTCATGAACAGGTGACATTATCTAGTGGCTAATATGGAGATTTTGGGGATTCAACTTGTCTTCCATTTTACCTCTTTTTGTGATCCTAAGTGGTTGACTTAATCAAGCTTTTTTGTTTTTCCTACTCATAGTTAAATTTAAAAACCCCAATAAGAGCATTGAGACATGCTGGCTGTTTACATGTACGTAAGTATCTTTTTTTGGGGATCTGTTTTTACTTTTAAATGTAATTAAAATAATTTTTATTAAGTGCCTGAGAGACACTGAAGGAGGCAAAGATTAATTTAGAAAACAAATCCTTAAAATAAAATTTGTAAAGTTCATGTAACCTAGCCTGTGGAAGAAACAATTTGTTCACTATTGTCTATTTTCTCCTCTCTAATAACAGAAGCTTCTACTTGTAGTTGGGCACCACCATTTTTTGCCACATTCCCTTAGGAAAAATGATGTGTCCAAGTCCTGTCCCTTAGAAAAATCAGCTTTCAATCCTTTGACTCTCCTCCCCACTCCTCTTTGGCCAGCAAATGAAGAAATTGGAGCTTTTTGACTTTAAACTAGAAGACAGAAACCATGTGTTGAAGATAGCAGAATTCCCCTAGCAGAACAGACTCCTTACCTCTTATACTAGAGAGAAATAAAATTTTTATCATAATTAAGACATTTTATTTTGGATCATTTTACTACAGGTGCTTGGGCTGTACTCTAAATAATACCATTCCCCCAAAAATATATGAGTTATTTTTGGCCTGTCAAGTTTCAAATATGTGAGTACAAATTGAATTTTAGAACAATGTCAGTAAGTCGGATATTGTCTATAATATTTGGTTATTTTTTAGGATTAAAAAGTAATGCCAAATGAGAACAGGATATGGCTGCAAATCAGCAGGAGGGATATTTTGGGGGTAATGAAATGGTCTAAAATTGGATTATAGTGCTGGTTGCACAATTCCTGCATGTTTACTAAAAATCATTGAATTGTACACTTAAAATGGGTAATTGTTATGTAGAGTATACATCAATAAAACTTTAAAAAATATATTGTGCTTGTATACTAATAAAAAGAAGCAAGTGGTATATTAAGTAGCTTTCTGGTTTATTTTGTTTTACCTAAGTATATTAACAATGTTTCAAGATCTTTCCCTGCTGTTATTATATTTAAATCAGGAAAGAGCTATAAAGTCAAAACTGGGGAAACCTTTTCCACAGATGAAACTGATTCATCATCTTCTTTTGGATTTTTTTTTTTTGGTAAAAGTTACTTTTCCTATTATGCATGCAATTCTACCATCTAACTACATTTACTGACTCAAAGACTGCCTGCAATGATTTGCATGAACCAAGTAGCATTAATTCCTGTACAAGTCTGTTAGACTGGATACATTTGGAGAAATAATAACACTAGTATAGCCTAGGAACAGCAATATGTAATAGAACAGGATGAGAAGGACAATTGTTTTAAAGATAAATTTAATTCTGCCTTCAAACAGTGTTGTTTTATATGGATTAGTTGTGAATTATAAACAAGTTGAAAATTTGACAATCCAGTATACATTGGATGTCTCTAAGTACATCCTTTAGGCAGGCCATAAAACAAGAAGAATTTCAAACACATATTCTGTTTATTCTCATCTATATATACAGAAGTAGTGTCACAACCGATACTGGTGTCTTCAAGCACAATGATCCCTGTCCTATCCTACCGAAAACCTCCCAAAATTTCCAAATCCATCCATATGTTTCCACTGAGGCCTGTAATTTTATAAATCTACTTCACACATCATTATACCATAATAATTTGCCTATTCACCTATTTTTCTTATATTATGAGCTTCTAAAAGAGGAGAAATAAATATTTTTAAATTATTGAATCCCTTCCTTATAGGTGCATGGCAAACAATATGCACTTGAGAAATTCTTATTGATGTTACATGAATTTTCAAGACCTAGAAGCAGAAATTAGCACTTTTAAAAAATGGACAACCCATCTGAAACTGAACTGAATTTGCCTTAAATTCACAACACCTGCTCCCTGACATTAAGATTTTTCTTTAAATTACAAAAAGAATATTAAGACCTTTAAAAACTATATATGTGAAGATAACTACATCTCAAGGAAATAAATTAAACAATGAACCTCATTCCTGGAGTTATATTCAGGATCTAAATTTACTTTTAAAAAATTAAGAAAGTCAAGAAAATACTGATTTTGACTTGTCAGGTGTCATATAATCTTAATATTTCTAAATGGCTCTAAATGAACATCTAGATTTGATTCAACTTTAAGTAGAAGCGTTTCTAAATATCTTCTGTAATAATTTTATATTTATATTCTGATTTCTTTAAGAATCATGTTTCCTTGCTTTCCTAGATTTTAAAAATGTGAAATGTATTAACTGCACAAGATATCTGAAATACATTCACGTGTGTGTCTGTGTGTTTGCGCGCCCGTGTGTGTGCACACTACTTGCCTTATTTGCAAAACAGGTGCTTTGGTCATAGTGAAAGCAAGAGACAGAGTGTGGATAATTCAGTGAATAAGATGATAGAAAGCACTTACTGGCAATGGGTCAGCAGCATCATCCATTGCAATGAAGAACAGTGTTTTTATCAAAGTTCCTTGTCTCAGGGTAGCACTTCAAGAGTAAATCATATCACTGATTATAGTCTATAAAAAGATTTTGGAGGCTTCTAATGGAAGTAATTATTTTTTCCTGGTTCTTCTGTATAACAGAATTCAGACATACTGATTATCAGTCATATTAGCTTAGAAATAATATATGTTCACTTAAGTTACAGCTCTTGATCATGTCACATGAAGTCTACATCATCAATTACAGACTATTGGAAAGATTTGCTTGCTGTTATAAAAGTCAATGTTAAATTACAGAAAAAATGTATTTTGTCTTCATTGGCAATAAGTTAATGATATTTACAAATAATACAATTTATCTTTGTGATATTCATTTTAACCACATAATATTTTAACTACATAAATAATCTGGGACCAGAGGAAATTAGAAATGTCTTATAACCTTGTATTCAGAGCAGGGAAGTGAATGCAGTATTTTTTTCTATTTTATTAACTTTATGAGGCTAATTCTTATTTGGAATCTTGGTAAAGTCTAAGATTCTCGCAACAAAAGACCAGTCTCCTAAATACCCTTCATTGATATCAAGCTACCTAGACGCTATAGATACTTGTATGTAAAAGGAGTTAACTCCAGTTCCTAAGCAATACGTAATTGACCGAAAACTGTTGTAAGAAATTAAATGGATACAGGAGTGCTAAAGAACATATCCTTACTTTGAGATCAGTAATAACCAGTTGAAAGAATTTTTCACTTTTCTGTCAGCTTCTGTAGCATTGTGAGGATACTGCCTTGGGCTATGCAGGTAGCCTTGAGGTGATGAGAATTCATAAGAACACTATTTGAACATCAAATATCATTGAAGCACTTGATGCCAACTAATTAGAATTGATGCTTAAAAATATAAAATATAGGATAGTTAATCATAATCAACTTAAATCATGCCCAGCTATTGTTGACTGAAAAATGAATCTGAGGTTATATTAACAGAATACATGTTGGTTTCAAATTTCTATTTTCAAAGTCCATTTATATGAAAGTGCCAGCCTCCATCAGCTGGGGCACTTCAGATAAAGTGTTTTATATTTAATGTACATTATCGTCAAGCCATTTGATCTTGCAAATAGTGACTACATTGATCCTTGGAGAATACAACTGTAAAGCTGAAAGCAATACTCAGGAAAGTTTCACAACGTAGACTTTTAACTTTTCCTCAAGTTGAAACTCAGTATGAAGTAGGTGAAGATACAAAAACAAATGACAAACCCTAGTGAAATATATATAAATAAACGCTCTTTAATAGTAATGAACACCCCTCCTAAGAGAGACAATTTTCTATCCAGCTTAGTGACTGATGTGTGAGATAAACAGTGGAAAATTGGGGCAGTGAGGCACAGGGAAATGTATGTTTATTTGTCTCACAAGAGTTGAATCGTACTTACTTGCTAGCTACTTGTGAATGATTAATGAAATAGGAGGGAAAAAAAATAGAAAGAAACCAAAAGGAGAAGAAAAAAGAAGGAAAATGCCCTTCATTCCTCAGATAAGAGAGAAAAAAGCAGTGCCCATTGCCCAGAACAATATTACTTGAAGGTCTCTCAGCATGCAAAAGTCACACTCAAGAGGCCAATGCTTATTTATTTACAGAAGTTCAGGATTTATTTAAATGACTTGTCTTCTTTTTTGAACTTGAGAGATATTTGTTGCAGATTAAGGAAAACATTTTTTCAGTCTAAAATATCAGACTACTCTTGATGTTGTTTTCCCCTGCAGAAATTAAAGAAATTTCACGAAGTTTTGTTGCAACACTGAAAATTTAGATTTGAAAACTCAACACCACAGATGTAATCACAGCCAGACACTAATTAAGCATCAGGCCAAATTTGGTCCTAGAAATGTGTATGCATAAATGTGTGACTTTCGTGGAAGTCTTCTGTGTGTTTTCAAGGGCAGATTTTGGTCAAAGGCTTATTGAAGGAACTAGGAATAAAAGGCTTCCAAAGAAATATGATGCCTTTATTTAATAATATTTGCTTATATGCAAATCTTTTCTTTTTAATTTAGATACATTGTGAATAAAATTGTGGCGGCTTTCTGACATTTCCCATATTCACTGAAAGACAAAGGCTCATTATCATCTTCATTTGTTTTACTATTGTGTATAAGAGAAAGGACAGAAAATTGTCTCCATGACAGCTTTCATTTTCAAATTGTTAATACTTCTAGGATTGTCACAGTATAGATTTTGTTTGATACAGGAATATTTGAGAGGAAAGAGGGCATTCTCATTTGGCAAGCTGGCTGAGAAACCACCACCCATGGAAGTTGCCCCAAATACTCATGGGATGTTTAGTTTTTCTCTGTGGCTTTTAATTTACCTTAGTATTTGGCAGCATAAAGGGGGGAAAAGCTTATTTTAAACTGTGTCTGGATATGATTGAGATGAGTCTCTGCTTGAGTCTTCTTATTTCTTTTCTGATAGATTTTAGCACCACGTATAATAGAATTCTTGTCTCTGAATCTGAGCCAAGGGACACTTTCTATGCGAGTTGCTCGGTAAACTCTGAGACGAATATGAGCAATTGGACTGACCTTGAAAGCCAAACACTCATTATTATTAATGAACTTCACAAGTTCCCTCACTTCTCTAGGCCTCATTTTCTTTCTTTATAAAATAAAGATAACAATTATTTATAGCATTACTGGAATAACCAAAACAGCAACAAAAAAATGTAGGCCAGTGCCTAGTGTCAAACATGTAATAGGTTTTCAACTATTCTTCCTGTGCTTGCTTCTCATTCACGCTGTTGTAATTGTCGGATCATTGCTGTGGCTCTTCTTCTTCCTTTTACTCTCTTGATGATGACAGTGAGAGTAATCTAGGGTCCATAGACTACGTGACTTGTATGGTGCTCTATGTATTTTGATACAGGCATCACAAAGAATTAAAAAGTCATTTGCATGGCCTAACATCTTTAGCAACATAATAATAAAGTCAAATAATTTTTAGCAATTCTAATAAACCACATTATTTAAATTTAATATTTCTTTTACTTGTCAGGATTTTAAAAACCTGTAACCAGTGAATTCACAACTCCTGGTTTCTGCCACATTTTCCCTTCCTCATTGCGAGTGGAATAGTCTTTCAGATTTCCCTGAATCTCAGAGGGCTAGGTAATATGTTTTCTGTAAAACTCCTGTGAAAATTTCCTTTTAAAGAATCACTCTTCTCTGCACGACTAAAAGTGAATAAAAGGTTCCACGGTAAAAGATAGTGGGTAGAGCAGCAAGTTGTGTCCAAAATAAAAGTCATGTCCATCCATTTTTGAAGTGATGATCAGTCGGTGCTGAGGACTTCAAGTCGTAGAGGACTGAGCTCCCTCCTTTTCCACAGAGCACATTTCTGACCAGTTAGTTATTGTGTCCTATTTACTTTGCCTTGATTTTCTGATAGTTTTCAGCACTCACACTGCCACAAGCATCATCACACCTAGTACTGTTTGGCTAGAGAAGAAAATATGGGTTTTCTTTTTCTTTCTATTAAGCATTCTCACAATATAGACTACGAAATGAAAGGCAGAGCCTGAAATGAACATTTAAAGGCAATAGTCATTATATACTTGGCTACAGTCATCTGTCACGAACATTCACCAGAAAGAACTACCTTTGTACTATACTATAACAATTTAAGAAGGTAAAACTCATCCTTGTTCTGGATTAGTCAAGTAATTCATCAATAGAATGCATTTGTAAATTTATATTCCAAAAGGACAGCATACCAGAGAAACAGAGGAAAACAAATTTGGCAATGAGAAACCCTATATTCTAAGTCAACTCTGTTCATTACAAGTAATCCGTTCAAAATTAATTTTGGCTAAAATCTACGTGGCCAGGACTATGTGCTATTTTTCCTTAAAGTAGTTCTTTGCTATTTAGTAAATCAAAAGAAAAGGCAGCTATGATGTTCAAAGTTAAGTGGTTCTCTATTGCCAAGGCAAAATTTAAAACTCTGTTAATCACCAGCAGTTATTAATTAAACCATTGCTTGTTGGACCTTAACTTTTACTCCATGTCTATAATATCACTTATTTTCTGTTAATGTTGTAACTCTGGTAATTCTGAAAGATAAAGCAAGTGCCTGGCTCTATTCCTAAATGTCAACCGTTTAAGTGGTTTGACTTTTATTTTCTATTTACTTTGGTCAGTGTAAATTTCTATGGGTTTTGCTGGTTGGGGGAAAGGGGATTTGAGGATCTGTAGTTCTTGGTTATTAATATTTGACTTTGTTAGTGCTATCTATTTACTATATGACTTTGGGAAAAAAATCAGATATTCTTTCACAGCCCTTAAAATGCGTGGGGAATGTAATCACACATTGGGCCTGCAATCTATATATTGCTGTTCTCCTCGGTCTCACATTTAAGTAACAATGGTTTTTGATCTTTTATATATTTTATTTTCTCACTACAATACTTGTTTGTAGAATCAGGAATTGGTAGTTTTTTTCTTAAAGCATTATATGGATTATATAACATTTTACATAGGAAATGTCACAACGTATCAGAAGCATGGCTAATCTATCCCAGAGTTTTGTTTTCAACTGCACTGCCTGTAAGCATATTGTAGGACCCTGCATGGGAACATACATGCACCATCCTCTGAGCTAATGGCACAGTCTAAATATCCCCTACATTGAACCCAATTCTACCAATGAGTACTTCAAAGAACAACTCTGGGCAGAGTAAATAGAATGTTCTCATGGATATTATTGACAAGCTAAGAAGCTCTCTTCTCACAGAGGTCTAATTTGCCTACCTGGAGTTGGCCACGGGAGGTAGAATGGCAGAGCACAGATAAGTAGATCCAATGGGGCAAATCTGTGGCTCCTCCACTATTCTGTAGTTCAATGTGACCTGATTTCCCTTAGTGCTAGACTGTACTTGCTTGGTGATAGAGCCAATTCATAAACTACAGTGCTTAAAAGAAATTAGCCTTTCCTTTCTCTTCTGGGTGGTGTATATTTACTATTTTCAATGTTTCTTAGTACACAAAGCAATCAATCTACTTTCTATCTCAGTAAAAATGTCTGTTTTAAACATACCCAAACAATTAGTCTGGATTCTCCAACTGCAATCTAAAATGTTTAAGAGCTTTGGGCTTCTTAGTCATCGAGTTCAGCAGCATTCCTAGGTGGGCTGATGTGATCTCCACAAATAGTCCCACTATCTCCAGGCTTACTCTTTACTGGCCAGGTAAGAAGAGATAACAATTTACTTCTCAAAGTTCAAAGGATGTCTCTGTTTGCTCTGTCCCACATAATTCACCCAAATTTCACAGAATGGGCCAGGATTTGTATTTTAATCAGTCAGTCTCTACGGATTATAAAGTACCACAGTCCTTAACTCCTCTTGCGCTGCTTTCTATGGCGGAAAATGATCACGATATTATGAATATAGTCCTGTAAACCTTTATTATTTTTTTAGTCAGTGGCTCACTCTGTCACTCAAGCTGGCATGCAGTCGGACAATGAGGGCTCACTATAGCCTCAATTTCACAGGCTCAGGTAGTTCTCACCTCAGCCTCTGGAATATCTGGGACTACAAGTGCCCACCGCCATGCCTGGCTAATTTTTTTCTTTTTTTCTTTTATTTATTTATTTTTTTTGGTAGAGACAGGGTTTTGCCCAGGTTAACCTCAAACTTTTGGACTCAAGCAATCTACCTGCCTCAGCCTCCCAAAGTGCTGGGATTACAGGCTTGAGCCACCACACCAGGCCATAAATTATTCCTAATGGTTATTAGGTTCAAGCCTTATCACATTGAATTATGAGAGTGTGGCTGTAAATTCAAATATCCATATGAAAAAAATTATATATGTATACCTAGTATTATTCTATAAAAATGCAAATTGTGCCTGGCTGGACCCCAAAATGAGTATGGAAAAAAGTTCTTAGCCAAGTCTCACATTTTTTCAATCACTGGTAACCTGTTGCACACTCCAGGAACTTCTTGCACAGTCTTTAGCATCTTGGGTATAGCTAAAGAAACAGTGGGGAGCACCTCATTGGATCCCTAGTAATGTGCTTTTAGTTTCCATAGTCAGTTTGCCTTACGTGCCTGCCACTCAGGCTGTTAAAAAAAAGAGGTTAAGAACACTCACTGTACTCCTTCTACTACCATTTTCTTATGTATTACATCCAACAAGGGCTTGGGCAATTATAAAGGTTCTCCTTTATCATGTCCAATTGAAACCAAGGGAAGGGCTAACTCATGCAAGGGTGGTAAAGGCAGAATCTCTCATTAACACTCAATGTTTATTCCAATTGTGCATTTAGATGAGAACGACATAACCCCACTGTATTAGTCCATGCTCACACTGCTATAAAGAACTACCTGAGCCCGAGTAATTTATAAAGAAAAGAGATGTAATTGTCTTCAGGCTTCTGCTTCTGGGGAGGCTTCAGAAAACGTATCGCCATGGTGGAATCACATGATGGAGCAGAAGGGGGTGGGAAGTGCTACACACTTCTAAACAACCAGATCTCGTGAGAACTTAGTATCATGAGAACAGCAAAAAGGGAGTCTGCCCCCACGATTCAGTCACTCCCACCAGGCCCCTCCTCCAACACTGGGGATTACAGTTCAACATGAGATTTGGGTGGGAACACAGAGCCACACCATATCATGCAGAATATTATTTCCTCTAGTCACATTTTCTCATTTGTAGCATAACTTTCATATCATGACATCTCCATATAACCCTGGTTTACCTTTGACCGTTTCTTTCAATCCCCTGTGGGAATACCTATACAATGAGAGATTGTATCCAGGAATAGTTTCACATACAATTACTGGAGCATTTAAAAGCAAAAGGCCTTTAATGCCTCACGATAGGTAGGATGAATAGATATCAACCCAGTATTTTATATTTTTTCAAATCTATGGCTTTAATTGATAGTGCAATTTCAGCTCTTTGTTTAAACATTTTTCATTCTAATTCTTCATGATTGGATCTGAATTCGCCCAGGAGAGGATATATTGACTAAATTGAGGGAGCACTTTAAGAGCTTAGCGGGGAGGGAAAGCAGATGTTTTATCCCATCGTCTACAACATCCCACCAGCTTATTGATGGCAGCCCCATCAGTTTCCTTTTTCCTGTTTTTCAATAGCCATCTGAGCAACTTCACTCAGCTAGGTCAGTTAGCAGGCCCTCTCCCTGCCTTTCTTTTCTTCCTTCCCTCATCCCCCATGGCAACATCTTTTCGGATAGCATAAATGTTTTCTTCCTTCTTTAGCCCCAAGCTTGGTCACTTAGCTAGCAGATCTATTGCTGTTTTCGGAATATTATTTTACTCCTTCCTCTTCTCTCCTTGTCGTTGCCCCCAGCTCCCTGGAGCATAGTTGCTATATTTTTGCATCTATCACAGTTTGTGCAAATAGCATTAATTTAAGTGTGTCACTCTGATTAGGTATAGCCCAAATCTGGATTCCTTGCACGTGTGTACGCTTTTGAAAGGAGTATTGCATCTGTTGATCAAAGAGAATGTAGGGAGGTTACCTCACTTGGTTTAAGCCTTCAGAAACCTTATCTTTACCCATTGTTACAAGATATGTGTTAAACCATCTGAAAGCGGGTTCTTACAATAGTTTTCTGCCATCTGGAGTTGAGGCATAATCCCTTTCATTCAGATATATATAAAATTAGTGACATGCACCCAAATCATTTTTTTCTGATAATTCCTGCTAACAGGAATTCATCAGACTTGTTCTTGTATTTCTTCATAAAGAATCCCAGCTCTAACCAGAGTAACTTCTAGAATCTGAGGTCACCTGGGTTGTGATTGAATACAACGTCTATAATTAGTAATCAATTACAAAAAAGTCTTTTTTTTCTGTTTGATGTTCAGATTTTATGAGGACTGCTATCATCAGTAAGGAAATAGCAGAGTTTCATAACCTCCTTTCTATTTGCATTATTTGTGTATTCACATAGCTAATCTCCCTAGATCTAAACTTATTTCCTATAAAGTCCATTGTTAAATATCTTTCCCTCCATAGTTTGAATCAAGGTTTTTACTACTTTATAACAAGAATACGCAAGTAACTACTCTGGCAGCAAATCCTCATTATGTTACATGTTCAACATGAAACCCTCATTTCTTGTGAAAAAGTGTTTGAGTGATCATAATTTACAGGTCTAAAAGTTAATCATGCCTAATTTATCAATCTGTGTTATCAAAAAGGGTTGAAATATCAAATCAGACTGAGGATCTTAACCAGGAACCATATCTACTTAGGACTCAAAAGATGAAGCAAACATCGAGACATTCCCTGGAGGAACCCAAAATTTTCAAATCAGCTCTCCAAAATATCAATTTTCTTCCAACCTGCTTGGCATTTTGGTTTAGGATTAACATATGAGGTTTATTAGCAATATATGCAAAAGGTATTAAACACAAAAATTAGCCATTTCAATTTTGAAATGCCCTTACTTTGTATTCCACTAATTTGACAGCTTATGTAACTACTCTTCATTTTCCAGCCATTCGAGTTTCATAAACCAGAAGTCCCAGGTTTATCTACAATAAGAATCCTAGACCAGTCAGGTATGTCCTCCTGAAACATTTTATAGATAAAGACTCCTGGCATTTTTGCATTAATGCACCCTATCAATAATGTTTGCAAAGAGGTCTGTCCAAAGTCAGGTTCCACGCCCCACTCCAGTGTCCCTGTATGGAGGAAGTGGACTATAGGCCTGCTGTTAATTCTTTTCTTCTCATTACTGGATACCCATGAACAATGAGTTTGTTTCAGTAGTTTTCAACATTTCTTTCAAGAGCCACTTTGACCTTCTAAATAGATGGCCTGGAAAAATTTCAAATTAGATAATAGTTTCAATCAGAATAACCTTAAACTGTTTTTAAAAAATATTTGAGCAACTAAAACTCCGGACTGAATGAAAAGCCCTGTTATTTTGCTTCAGTGAATACATGAGAATTATTTGTAATTATGATTATTAGTTGCCTTTTTTCAGACATTTACATTAAAAACTATTAAAACACTTAGTTTTTTAAAACAATTTTCAATTAATAGTATAATTCCAGGTAGTGGATCATAAACTATGAATTATTTGAAATTTGAATCAATTCAAGTTTCTTATAATAGCATTTTTAACTGATTTCAATCTTTGGAAATTAATTGCTTTATGAACACCTCACTCCTCATTCAGTTTGCTGGTAAATGGCAGGATTTCAAAATTATTTAGCAGTCTTTCCAGAGTGCCTTGCAGTAAACCACTAGACCAATAAGATGTATCATAAACATGCAAATAAATAAATTTATGAAACTTACCTTATGATATACATCTCGTGAATCCAGAGAGCACATTAGCATATAAAAGATTCTAAAAAGCTAGTATTTCCCCAACTCTTTGATAATGAACATCCTTTTAACAAGCAAGCTAGCTTTTGGAAACGAATAGTCTATCCAATTGATTTCCAATTTCTTATTCTTGCATTCAAGGCTTCTTGACTCTCCAAACTTGTCTAGAGGCTGGATGTTCTTTTTCAAATTGTCTAGTCTTCTCCCCACTGTTCCTAATAACACCATTCACAGTCTTTCCTTGCAATCCTGCCCTATTATTTTTGCTGCCTTCATATTTTCTTCTCCTTCCTTTCTCTTTCATTACAGTTTATGCTTCCTTCATCTTTCAGGTCATGTTTTGTTCCTCTGTCAGGCTTCTTGCTTTTAGTGCTTCTGATGCCCATTTTGGCTTGTTTTGATTGTAAATCCATTATTCTCCCTTTCTTATCTCTATTATATGTTGGGAGATCATCACTATTGCACGCTACATATTAAGGAACACTTTTCATCAGGCTTCCTATTATTTTCAGCCAATTGAAGGCCTGCTCATATGACTGTAGGGTAAGGGTAAAGGAAGTGTCAGAGCTTTTCTCCTTGCTTCTTTAGCAATAGTTGTATCTTCTTTAAAATTCGCCCCTCACCTAGTCTACCATACATCGGCTTCTTTTGGGTGGCCTTGGTCTCTTCCCGTTTATACTATCAATTCTGTCCTTTGATAATCAAGTAAAGGAGGTAGCAGCTTCTTGTACTTCCTAATTTTTGAGTTAGGGTTTCTCATGTATTTCATGAGTTGTATCATAATCTCCTGTATGAAATTCCCTCTCTTGAAAAACTTAGAGAAATCACTCCAAGCTGCTATTTTCTATTGTACCTTGGTTGATATACCACCCAAATACTGTCTGAATTACCATTGGATAATTCTCATGTTATACTTTCCCATTAATGTTTTTAAATGTATATTGCCCATTTTTCTTTATAACAGGATTTCAACACCACACTGCATATGACAAAGATCTGCATCTAATACAAATTCACTGTGTGGAATGAAGTTTTGAGATATGCAGCAGGAATAGCTGATGATTATCACCGATTTTTGTGATGTGAGGCTGAAGTGGTCAAAATATTTTTGACAATTCTGATAATCTGGTAACATTTCCAATCTTATATTAGTATATAAAAGGTTCCTGGGTCTTTGCTTTTGCATTGCCACAAGCTCGTGCACTTCTGTTCTTTATTTCTGTGCTCTAAACCCCAATCCCTCTTCCAGCCAGTGGTCACCTGTTTCTTCAGAAAATTAGTAAATAAATTAATCTTCCCTTGAAATTGCCTCAGGAAACCAGAAGGGGTGCTCTCTTTTCGTCTAAACAATTCCAAGAACATTGGCTCATTTGCCCTACTTGATGAACGGTCAACCATAATCTCTGGGCAACTCATTCTTTTCTGTACAATGCAAAGTATAAAGAGAAGATGGAGGAAAAGCCCACAACGCAGACGATTACCACAGTCATCACATTTAGGGCTTAACAAATTACTGGACAAAACACAGAGCTTATCTCAGGTTTCTTCCCAGCTGTCTTTCTAAAAACCTCTTCTTCCTTTTTTCTCCTTTTTACTCTGCAGAAGACAGTGCATCTACTATTTGAAATAACAATAGAAAGTCTGAAATCACAGAAAAAGGGAGGCTATGGTAGATTTGCATATACAATTTAAATAATAAGTTGTATTTCTCCAAAGCATTCATTGAATTTTATCATCGTCTCTGTTCTGTGTTGATTAAGGACTTCTTAAATGAGCAATATTTTTCTTCTATTAGGGCATATTTCTGTTGCAATGACGACTAACACAATAGGAGAATCAATTTTGCCTGCTTGCTACGTTGTTTGAGAAGCCCTCTGCAGTTTCTTTCCCGGAACCAGCGGACAGATTTTCACATGGTAGCCACCAGGTGGCAGCAGAAATGTAAAAGCACCACCAGCTGTAACTGGCGAGTTAACGAAGTTGTAGAGATTCTTCGTTTTTTTGCTAGATCATTTTTGTTTTGCTTCTTTAGAAAACACACACACACACACACAAACACACACACACACACACACACACACACACAGAGGAAATCTTGTATTACTTATGAAAAGAATGATTAAAAATAATTTAGTTGAATGTGTTCTGTTTTTGTGTGCAAAGGTGAAAGTGAACAGAGCTTAAATCAGGGACTCTGACGGGTGCCTGATGCTTCCAGACAGTGAAGGTGCAAGAATAAATCCAACATCCTCTCAAGTATTTCTCATTTAGACCAATTTTAGCCTAGTATTTAACACTTGGGTTCTTATATCATGAGGAAACTTGCAAGCAAATCAGCCCCCTTTTGGGGGACAGACAGTTGTCTGCTGTTAGAGCCACCACATAGACTCCAGGATCTTCCACAATCTTCAGAATGGTCCTAAAATGTTTTAAGAACCATTTCAAAGCCAGAATCATTAAACAGCACAGTAATACTAAAAACGTTTAATGAAATAGGACATATGACACACCTATCTAAAGTGGACTTTAAAAAGAGAAAAGGTTATCACATTTACTGTAATTTGTAATTTTTTTCTATTAAGTTAATGCATACATTTTGTAAAAAAGACCTCCACAACATATATACAATATAAAATATTATAAAGGGTAAAAATCATGACGATGAAATTAGTTAAACCAAATCATGCCATTAATACCCAGTGACTTTCTTTCAGTATAGAAATATAATTTGCAAACAAAACATATAGTTCATTTTATGTAATATATGTTTTGTTTTATTTTTCCAAAGTAAAGTAGCATGTTAAAAGTTTTTGTCTTAAATCTGATTGAATATTGACAACATACACACAAATGCTTCCTGGTGTAGTGTTTCAAGAGGGCTAAACTTTTTTCTCCAAATTTCTACATAGAGTTGGGCACAAGATGTGCAGTGGAAATACTGATTATGCCACAACTTAGCAAAGACTTTTTTATAAAGAGTTCGTGGCTTGATGAGATGTTTTATTCCCATTGTGTTTCTTAGAATGTATTCATCAGCATGATGCAACTGTGGGAATAGATGGTGATGCTGAAAATGTGAGTTTCTGCACAAACCATTAAAAAACTCTGTTCATAGTTTCTTCTTCTGAAAATTAGTAGTTTGTGGTAAGTATAGTTTCATGAAACCCAAGTGAAAATTTTAAGATTCATTATGTCTGAGGTGAAGCCCTACATTCTTAACAAGATATCTATGTGAATCTGAAAATAGACCAGATTGGGCACCACTACTCCAATACCTTTCAGCACAGCAAATCTGATGCAACTCTCCTGAAACTGTACAGGTGAGTCAGGCTAAGAATGTTTCATTCTTTAGGAGGGTAAAGGTAAAATGCTGGCTACTGACTCATTGTCAACATTATCCTCTACTGAATTATGGTAGACCCCAGTGGATCCTTTATCAGTATAAATAATCCTTCTGCATCTCTGGAGTGCTCCATTATTTTCACCTCCTAAGAAGGTAACAGATATGAGAAGTCTCTAAAGAACAATAGAAATAAGAGGTACTTTTTAGAGATGAAAGTACAAGTAAAAAATATCAGACTTTAACTTCATTTAGATTCACGTTATATCAGCTAGAAAGCAAACACTGACAAAGCTGTCATTTCACTTATTTGTCAAATTTCCAAACGTTTGCTACATGAGGGTGGTTTAGAAAACTCTGAAGTTCCCATATATTTGCATAAATCCAAGGGACAAAACTACTTAGATTAGGAAAGGAGTGGTTGCTTTTATTCTGTAACTTTTATTAGCAAACAGGTTGCCAGTTGAATAGCAAACATTTTCCAATCTAAATTTATTAGAAATATATTTAATATAAAAATACTCCTTGCAGTACTTAACATTTAAGTACATTGCCACTGTATTATCAGTAAAGTTTCCATTAAGAGTATTGAGACAGAGAAAGAGAAAGAGAGAGAGGGGCATTGTCAGGGGCTTTGAAATCAGGATACAAGAAACAGCCATAGAAAAGCAACTGATTTTCGTGATGGTTGCAAAACTCACATGGGTACTCATTACTTTGTACGTATATCCTTCAATCCTTAATGAAGAGTGCAATATACTTAAGCAGCAGGATACACTTTTGATATCTATGCTACTTAAGGCAAAGCTGAATTAGCATGGGTGGACTGACCTAGTGAGATAGAAACCTACCCCAAATTAGGCCAAACCCTTTGAAGAGATACTGAAATGAAAATTCAAAAGCATTGGGAGAAAGGTGGGTTTATTTTCCTGCTTCTTTCACATCTTCTTTTCCTACATGGATTTTAAAAATAGCAAAGATTGAAAAGATAAGAGTATCTTAAGTGTAACAAAAACATCATAGAATGTGGTTTGGTCTAATGGACACAGAAGAACCCTAGATACTATGCCTTTGCACTTAGCTTTCAACCAAAAACAGAAGAGCACACAGGTTAAACGTATGTGATTATAAAGATTGCCTTGAAGCAGCAACCATGGGCTTTTCCAGTATTTGGGGGAATTTAATGGCATAACTCGCTGTATTGAAAGAGAATCACACCTTCTAAATCTTGTAAAACTCTAGAAATATTCTCCAGTAGATTCTCAAGATTTTCAATAAGAATGTTAATTATCCAAAGGCCTGAAGGCTGTATGTAGGAGGTTACTTCAGGGATTGAGGCTTCTTCCTCTGAGTCGCAAGTGTATAGCTCATCTATGTTCAGCCATACTGAGCAGTCTCCAGGATTGTCTAGTTGTAGGTGTGAAGAAAAGAAAGATGTGAGATAGGTGGACCAGCTGAAAGCTTTAGGCCTGAAAAACAGTAACAAAGATTGCTACCACAAAACAAAATACAAAACACGTATGAAGTCTGTGAGCAACAGACACTGAGGTCTCCCCGAGGGAGAAGAGCAGAAAAGGTAACTATTGGGTCCTGGCTTGATACCTGGGTGGTGAAATAATCTGTACAACAAAACCCCATAACGCGGATTTGCATGGATAACCTTCACACGTGCCCCCAAACCTACAATAAAGATTTAAAAAATAAATGAATAAAAATATATTTCTGCATTGACATATATTATGTGTATACATGTTTGGTATAAGTAAAAAGCACCTATACGTGTTCAGTGTATGGCCTTATTGAATTAAGAAACTGAGGACAATTTTTTAGATAGAAATATATAAATGATGTAAATCATAGGCACCACAATCTGTATGATACATCCAGTACTGATCTCGCCACAAGAATATCCTAGAGTTCTTGAACTTGCAACTTCATCAGTATAACAAGATACTTTTTGGACAAAGATAAAATCCGCACTATGTAACAAGGACTTTTTGCATTTAATCTCACTTGTATTTATTACACAAACTACAAATGATATTCCCTGTGTTTAAATACCAGTCTCCATTTCCTTTTCAATAGCCACAGTCGATGTGGTTAAATGCAGTTTTTTCTAATGTCCTTTTATGAGAAAAATTAAATTGGGGTATTATTTAAAATATAAAATATTAGTTCTCTTTAAGCTAGGTGTTTGGGAAACCATATATTTAACAAGTGAGTTAGGAGATATTTATATTCAAAGGAGTTTGTAATATACTGACTAAGGGTTGGGAGCAGTGGCTCATGCCTGTAATCCCAACAGTTTGGAATGCTGAAGCAGGTGGATAACTTGATGCCGGGAATTTGAGATCAGCCTTGGAAACATGGTGAAACCTCGTCTCCACAAAAAGCACAAAAACTAGCCAGGTGTGGTGATGCGCACCTGTAGTTCCAGCTACTCAGGGGGCTGAGATGGGAGGATGGCTTAATCCCCATAGGTCAAGGCTGCAATCAGCCATGATAGCACCATTGCACTCCAGCCTGGATGACAGAGTGAGACCTCATTTCAAAAACAAACAAAAATTGAATTACCTGTTTTTAAAAAAGAAGAAAAGAAGTACCGACTAAGGGAACAGTTCTGAAATAGTCTATTGCCTTCTCCTATACTCTACGTTGTTTTTCTCCCACCCAGCTGCTATGAGATAAATGCCTTATTTTGGTTATTCAACACGCAACCTTCTTCCCAATTTGGTAGACTCAATATTTTGTGCAAAATTGGTGAGATCCTATATCCTGCTATTACTTTGAAGGAACACGGTGAGCCCAGCAAATCTTACCCAACCTCAACATTCCAAAGAATAAAGAGAAAATTGGACGTTATACATCTGTAAATACTGTGGATTTCAGACTTCACAAACCAATGTGCTTCATGCTACTTCAAGCCTATTGTACAATGCACATTGCTCGACTTAGATTTGTGCTCGGAAAGGGTGATTGAGCTTTCACGGAAAGTTGTACTTTCCCTTATAGACTATTGGTGGGAAAGTAGAAAGTACAGACACTGTGAAAAATAGTATGGAGTTTTCTAAAAAAACAAATAGTGTTACCACATGATCCAGTAATTCTTCTTGTGGGTGTATATTCAAAAGAATTAAAATCATGACCTTGAAAAGACATCCGCACCTCAATTTCCTAGCTGCATTATTCATAGTAGCCAAGATAGGAAAATGACTCCAATGTCTATTGACAGAAAAATAGATAAAGAAAACGTGACAGTTACATAAAATGAAATATTATTCACCTTTAAAAAAGGAAATAGTATAATATGCAACAATGTAGATAAACCTAAGACATGATGCTAAGTAAAATGGGCCAGTCACAGAAGAAAATCTACTGCGTAATTCCATTTAGATGAGATATCTAAAATAGTCCAACTAATAGAAACAGGGAATAGAATGGGCTACAAGGGTGTGGAAGGAAGAAATAAGAAATTATTGCTCAGTGGGAATGAAGTGTCAGTTATACAAAATGAATATATTCTAGAGATCTGCTGTACAACATAATACCTGTAGTTAACAATACAGTATTGTGTACTTGAAAATGTGTTAAGAGGAGATCTCATGTTAAGCATTCTACACACACACACACACACACACACACACCCCACAAAATAACACAAGGAAATTTTTGGAGGTAATAGATACATTTAGAATTTTGGTTCTGGTGGTGGTAACATGGGGATACATATATGTTCAAATTCATTAAAATGTATACATTAGGTTTGTGCAGTAGTTTTGTATGTCAATTATACCTCAATAAAGCTTAAAATTGTATGGGAACTTCTGCATCGGTTGCAGCTTCCCAAGGCTCTTATTCAAGTGGTGAGTGCCTGTGACTGCATTCACCTGTATACTGAGCATTTCTTCATGACAGAAGGGAGTGTTTTAATGCCCTATTAGGTGTAGTTGAAAAATCTCTCTCTGAGAAGAAAAAGGGAGAATTCCTGCACTTGTTAGGTCCTTATTTACTTATTTATTTATTTAGCATAATGAAAACTACTTTGAGATCTTCTTGTACTAAATATGCTTCTTCTATTGAAAGTACTTAATCGATGCTGTTATCTTTGCCACTAAAAACAAAAGCAAAAACAACTTCTACTCATTCTTACTATGTCAAATTCTCCTATTATAGCTTCCATAGAAGATTGTACCTGTTATGTCACTTGTGACAGTCATAATCTTACATGATGTGAGTTTATTCAGCTATCATCTCCCTTAACCACTAGCTTTTAATTTGGTTTTCAATCAGGGCAGAAACTATATCTTTATTACTTACTTTTATAGCTTTAATATCTCGTAGCTTCAGTCACATAAAAATATAAAAATGTTAGTAAGAACTCAACTGTTTTCAATGTGTCAAGTGTTCTGCTAAGTGTTTTATATGAATCAACTCATTTAATCCTAAAAACAATCCTATGAAATTATTACTATTATTATGCCCACTTTACTGATAAGAAAATAAAGGCTCAGAGATGTAAAGTGACTTCTTCAAAGTCATAAAATTGCTAAGTGGTAAAGTAAGGATTGAAATCTAGGCAATCTGTCAGTAGCAGTATTTACAGAACAAATTAATAAATTAATGAATTAATGAATGGAATTTTCTTCTTAATAACAATTATTAAATTGGTCTAGATCTCATAGGAAATTAGATCTGATATCTTTCTTCACCTGCAGTGGGTGTTAATAAATTGAATGCTTTCCTTGGAAGCGTAGTACTCGTTTATGTATTACTGTTATCAAATTACCATCTAATTTTAGACAGACGTCATGATTTGTCTTATTACAAAAAAAAATAAACAAGAAATCTTTAATACCAAATGTCAAAACTGTGTAGCCTGTGGTATCAATTAACTGTATAGCATTGCTAAATGTACAGATAATACATCTCTCAATAACCCCTTTGATTTGCATAAAGTTATCAGTTACAAGATAAAACATTGAGGGGATGTTTTTAAATCTCTAAAACTCTGTTGACCATTTTGTATTACTTCTAGCAATTTTAGGAAATACATACGGTAATTTTCTATTTCCTCAAAGGGTGGCCATGAAGAAACAAAAGTGGAGTGATGAGTGATGGATGGTTTTTAACTGGTAAATTTGGATTATATAAACAACTGATCTAAATATTCTCAGTGTTTTAAAATAATTATTTGTATAAAAATAAGCTTAATATCTCTTTTTAAATGGAAGATAGCTCTTATGTTTAATTATCTTCTCAAAAATTTTTGAAGAAGTCTAAATTTTCAATTATTAATATTTATAACTTTAGATGTTTAAAGCATATGACTACATGACTCTTAATAGATTTTGATCTAGAAATCATCTTAAGAATTTGCTTAGTGTTCACATATGGACATTTCAGACTAGTTTCTGAAAAAATATTATTTACATAATTTTAACCGAAAATTTAATTTTAACCATTAATAAAGTTGGATAAATTAAATACAGATTAACATGGTTAACCAAATTAATCCCCATTGTCAATTATAGTAGTGCAATTTAATAGTTATTCTAATAATTTCCTTCCTAAATATCTTTCCAAGTCTTTATTTGATTTTGTTTTTATTGACATAGAAAAAAATGCTTTTCTTTTCACTATCTTATTGATAGATGGTTTCCACTTTTCTTGGTTTAGCTTAGGCAGTCCACACTATTCAAGGGAACAAGAAGAATTGAGATATACATAAGGTTGCCATATAGTGGAATCTTAATACCAAGGACTCTCATACTCAGATTTGAGTATTTGCAAGAGATCAGGGGTCCACAGCCTAAAATAAATAATAATTTTCCTGAGGCAGGTGAATAATGAGCCCTGAGGACTGATGTTTCAGAAATGAGTACAGCCAACCACACAACACCTTTTGCCAACTGGAGTTTTAAAAAGTCTTTCTCTTATGTTGAATGGAAAGTACTTGAGTGATATTAACACATATGGGGATTAGATGTGTTAATCTAATTAACACATTTCTGGAGGTGTCCCTTGATAACAACAAGAGTCTAATGAAGTTCAAAAAAAGTGAATTCAGCTGTAATTGTGATCACTTTCAAAACAGAAAAAACAAAGAGAAAAACAATTTCTGAGTTTATTCTAGGATTCAAGTGATAAATTAGCAAGCATGTCAAAACATTGAGCTTCGATGTAGTGCATGTTACAAATAACCCACAGAGCAACTGCCTGGCCAGTTCATTTAAGCTGTGCTCTGGAAATGGCTACACACTTAAGCTTTGCTGACTTGCCATGAAAAATTTTATAAGCAGCTAGTTCAATGAAAATCTTGCACTGATGAGATCTCCAGGAATTTTAGTATGACCAAGCACTTTATCAACAGAGCTCTCTAAAAGGGAATAGATGGCCTGACATGCAGACTTGTCAGAACAAACAGAATGAAGGGGGACAGCATGGTTTAGTTATAAGGCGAATGCCTGACAACAGGAGGAACATCTTGTGCTTTATTTTTTCAGCTTTATAAGGCATAGCTGTAGGCCATCTTTCCATGACACATCAACTTCTGGCACCAGGGAAATAATATGTATGAGTTTAAAGAGATGTCATGATTTGACTTACAGGCCTGAACAACTTTCATTGTTAAGAATCTGGGGGAAAAAATAAAAAAAGGAGCCAGAGTCATTTAACTTGCTAGCAATCCTTCTCTCATTTGTTATAGGAAGAATATCTTGGTGAGGCAGACCGCCTGGAAGCAAAGCACTTTAAGGAACACGTCTTAACTAGCATCCTTCAGTCTCCAGGCTGACTACTCTGTTTTGCCCTTTGCTATAACCAAATATCCACACTTTATGAAGCAGAGCTATGTGCTTTCTTTACAAATCACTCTTTTGCTTTACTCATTGTTCCCACATACACTACTTCTTTTTCTTTTGAGTGTTAGTCTAATGATTCTCCATATTTTCATGTGTTTCCTTTTCATCTTTCCTTGAGTTTCTCTTCTCTCATTCATTTGCATCTCTCCATTCTATGGTTACCAGGCTATATTGCTCTTCCCTCCCAATTAAATTGCCACTTATCTAATTAAACGTTTAACAAATTAGGAGCACCTGTATGTATGCACATGAATTTAAATTGATTGGACAGCATTTAGCAAGCAATATATGTATGTAGTCTTTAAACATATTTTACATAAATATAAATAATATCCATTAATACATTTAGTATTTACAGAGTACCTATTAGGTGATAGGTATGATTCTTAGTATTAGGATTGCAGTGGATAAAGTTCCTGTGGCCATGAACATTAGATTCTAGTGAGGAATCTAGAAAATATTTGCATTTTACATTTATATTTTATAAATATAAAATAAAACATAATGAAAGGTAGTAATACATGATATCACTCTGGCTGGAGTTCCTATTTTACATAGGAATCACCATGCAAAACTTCTTTGAGGAGATGACTAATCAGAATGAAATACACAGCCCTTTAAGTATCTAGGAGAACACTGGTAAAGTGGACATTGTAGGCATACTTGCAGAATAGCAGGAGAGAATAGGACTGGATCAAAGTAAGATAGAAAACATGCGAGAGGAAATGAAATTGAAAATATAATCATAGTTCAGATCATGTAGAGTCCTGAAAAAGTTAAAGTCTTTGATTTTTATTATACAAAAGACGGCAAGCCAAGGGAGAGTTTAGATCAGGGAGATAACATGATGTGTCTTTTATGATGAACAGATCATTCTGGTTGCCACATTGAAATGGATCAGGAGAGCTGAGGCAGGGAGACCAGTTAGGAGGCTATTACAGTGAGCCATGTGGTTGATGAGGCTTTGGGCTGGCTGACTTATCCAAGTGAAGGTGGTGAGATTATACTCCAGGCTAATTTTGAAAGAGAAGCTAAACGGGGCTGGGAGCCGTAACTCATGCCTGTAATCCCAGCACTTTGAGAGGCTGAGGTGGGTGGATTGCCTGAGCTCAGGAATTTGAGATTAGCCTGGCCAACATGGCAAAGCCCCAGTTCTACTAAAACTACAAAAAATTATCCAGGCATTGTGACATGCACCTGTAATCCCAGCTACTCAGTAGAATCGCTTGAACGAAGGAAGGGAAGGTTCCAGTGAGCCGAGATGGCACCACTGCACTGCAGCCTGGGTGACAAAGCGAGACTCTGTCTCCAAAAAAAAAAAAAAAAGAAAAAAAAAAGAGAGAGAGATAAATTGATTGCAAATTAATCTATGTAGACTGAAAAAATGAACAGTTGAAGATTAAGTTTTTAGGACTAAGTAACTGAAAATGTGGAGTTGCCATTTAATGAAATTTTGAGAATTGGCAAAAGAAGGTTTGGATAAAGCATCAAGAGCTTGGGTCATATTAAGTTTGAAACATCTATACAATATCCTACATGATGTGTTATATGTGAAATAGGATATACAAGTTTGGTTTGCAGGGGTTGGTCATTTAATCATTATCCACTAACAAGCTTGATTCGCCTCCAGAGCAATCAAAACACAAGCTTGTATTGTCTGTAGAGAAGAGTAAGTTTTTATCAACAGTCTTGCAAATTTGTACCATTTATCTTTCCATGTACTTACACAGAGGAAAGAATCAACTACGTCCTTAAAGTATATTCTCATTCTAGCATTTACAAGTGAATCCTTTTAATAATCTGCATCAAGATCACTCTTACCAGTAATATTGGTGCCTCCTCTCCAACACACGTGTCTAAACATCCAAGCCAAATTTGTACTGACAAAATAGTAAGTATGCAGCTGAAAATTTGATGAAAGAAATTATAATGTGATTTAGGAGATCTACTTAATTCAATCAGGTCCGTAGATCAAATAAATTTTGAGGCTATAGCCTCATATATAAAAATATCATGGGCTAGAAATTATTAGGTGTGGCTTTTTGGGTTCTTAGATTTAACTTCAACAGTTATATAGAAAAGGTAACATTGTTCTTAGTGCTGAGTTTCCCTTCTGTAATTTGTTGATAATAATATCTTTTCTATATCTCAGAAAAACAATAAAAAATAAAATCTTGGAAAAAATAAAAATGCCTAATATAGCTTATCGATCATGTTACCTATAACTAAATATAGATAAAAATATTCTTTTTCTCTAAGTAACATTTCAGAAGAATATTAAAATTATGTGAATCTTTTCAATAGCTCACTTTTTCCCTAAGAGAGAAGAATGCATAGCATATTACTTATTGATTCTTCATTGTATGTAACTCAATTTAATAGTTATTCAGAAAATACAGGTTTGATTAACTTAGTTCCCCTCATTACAGAGTTAACAATTTGAAAATGGAAAATGCTTGGATATGTCATGAATAACTGTAATACAAATACAATGGGAGACCAGTGCACCAAATTGAGTCAAACAAAAAATACCAAAGAATAAAAGATAATTTATTAGTATCCTCCCTATGCCAGCCTATAATTCAGAGGAAACCTAATAAAACATTATCCAAAATAATGTATAATAGTAATCACTTTCCTTCCAGAAGCATGAGATTTGATTAGCATCTTTTTAACTTATATGAAGATAAATGTGGTCTATGGTCATCAAATCCCCCAGATGTTTCAAGAATCTGTTCACATTATTCGATGAGATTACATTCTGTAGTAGTATATTCCATAGGTTGATTGTATACTCTGTTACACCATTTTAGTTTATTTGCCCCATATTTACTACCCTTCATTTCTAAATATCCTTTTTTCTCTCTTATTACTGTAACATGGTAATAGGTGAAATTGATTCATCAGCTACCATCATTCATTTTTAAATGCTGATCCTTTTAGCTATAGTGACTTATGTTTTCTCTTCTGTTATAGAAATGAACCACTGCTATAACTTTGGCTAAATTCATGTGCTAGCTAGAGTCCCCTGAATGGAAATCTCATATTTAGGGAAGGATTACTGAAATAAAAATGTGTCCTTCCCATGCATGCCATTGCAGTAATTCTGCTTGCCTTCAGCTCTTCCAAACATGTGAGAAACATATAGGGAATCATCCTGTTGTTCTTTGGTCATTGAATACAATGTGAACTAGTGTTACTTTCCGCATAAACAGTGACCAGTCTTTAGAAACCTTCATAGTTTTTCAGTGAGGTTCAAAAATATGCCAAATGTGTTAAGTTTAATTTTAAAATGTTGAAAATTAAGAAATGTTTATATGAGTCCCTTTTTATTCTGCACCTTTTTTTTTCTCATTATCAAGTTAAACTGAATGCTCAAAGGCAATATAACTCAGTATTTAAAATCTAAATTTTAGAGTGGACTATTCTGCTACTACTAATATGAGTTTGGGAAAACCATTTAAACTTTCTGTGCTTCAGATTCATTGTTTTAAAAATGAAGACAATAATAACAGCTCTTTAGTGTAGTTGTGGATAGTATTGCATGGGTTATTATAAGTAACATGGTCATTAGAGGGCCTCACTGTAGATTAGCTGTATTTAGTAGTGCTAAACGAATAACTCTCTGCTGATTTGTGAAAAATAATATGATTACAAGGTAAAAGAAGATTCGTTAATTTGCTTAATTTATACTAAAGTTATCTTGGTAAACAAAAGTACCAAAACTGCTGTATATTTTGAATATTTGATATATGCTTTATATGCTAAATTAAGAGTTAGTTCTAAGAATCTGGAGTAAACATAAAAATACACATGAAAGCTTATTAAAGAGCATTCAATTGTGAAACATAGTAAAATATAGAAAGGAATAAAAGAGGAAAGTTTTTTAAATGCTAAACTATTTTCTAATTCCAAAGAATCTGCTAAACACAATATTTTCCTCTCCATGTAAACAATCTAGCTAAAAATTCTGAACTGCTAGATATATAATACAATGCTAAGAGTAATTAAAAATTATCTTCAATTTTATTTCTTCAGTGGATTACATTTAATTATATTTGACTAAGACCTGCAAGACATGCACATGCACATTTTATTTACTGATGTTTTACTAGTTAGAATAAAACTGCCTTTCACTTTAGAGTTGAATTGTCAATATGCTTGCAAGTTTTCCTCCTGCATAACACGATGTAACATACTGCCGTGGCTTGAACTGTTCTATCTAGCTTTCTTTACTTTAATCTTACTCTCGAAGACTTGCCTTAGAGGGCATCCCCTCCAAGAGGCTTTTTCTTAAACATACAGATTGGTGTAGGTGTTCTTTCCCCTTTTTTCCTCTTATATTTATGTAGAATATTCTACTTACTAGATAATATCAAAATATATTATGTGTTTATTTCTCTAATGGAATATAATCATCCTTACGTTGCACAGATTATTTCTTATTTTTTCCCCCCAAACAGTATTGAATGGAACGCTCATGCAAAGTAGGGGAATCAATAAAATGAATGTTATCCTTTTTAAAAACTGAACTTCTGTGTTCGTGTTTAAAATTTGCATTTGTAAACTTAGTCCTAAATAAAGTCTACGCTTCAAAAGTGAGCCCAGTTTTCAGGTTTTTTGGTGTTCTGAATAAAAATTCCAAGAAGCTAATGATAGATAAGTAAAAATATATCTAGAGCTGTTTCCATCAAACATTTGAATAGCTCTTTGAAAGTTAAAATGTAGTTATTTGAGACATTCTCCTGTTTCTTCCCTACATAATACAAATCTCACTATGTAATAATGAATATTTCAAGTGTTCATTTGTACTGGAGTTGTTTTAAATATGTGCTTTCCATAGCTATCATCTAAACACCTGCTGCACTGACATTTTTGTGGCCCTTTAAAACTCTACCTGAGTTTTATATTTAATATTTGATATTGGTATTCTCTGTGGTGCTTGTGATGAACAAAGTCGGGTCGGCTGCAGGGTTCCTCCTAGGGTGAATACAATGTTGCTGTGGTTCCCTTATGTCACCTGCATTGCTATCTTGGTGCTGAGCCTTTCCATTGTTCTAGGAAAACATATTAAATGTTAAAACTTGTATTATTTAACCTCCACTGATTAATGCACTTCGTATGGAACGTGCGCTTGATTACAGCATTTACATTCCTCTGACTGGGCTGTGTGGTGATAAATTTCTCATCAGTCCAGTAAGCTAGGTCCCTTGGATGTTTGAACATAGAAGGAGAAGGTATAGGTAGGAATTCAATTTTTCAAGATTCTTAGGAGAACATCTTTTTTATTAAAAATCAGTTCAAACATTGATGAAGAGCTACAATCAACTCTTTTTTTGCCAATTGATAAACCTCATGCAGTGCAAACACACATAAGTAAATATTTGTCAAGAGACAATCAAAGAATAATAATAACTTCTGAGAGGCCTAAGGCCCTAAAAATAATGATATGTATACAGAATATAAGAACTTCCCTCATAAGCAACAGTTGGATATAAAAATAAGATTTTAGAGACATTGTAGTATATTGGACAGAAGAGTATATTGAGACGGAGATGCCCTACTATTCAATGTGTGACTTTTTGTCATGCTTTACTTCTCTAGACCGCAGTTCCTAATACATGAACTGAAAAGCCATACAGTAATGGAGATCCCATATATTTAAACAATTCATGATTTTATGCCCTACCTCTTTTATTAGAATTCATATTTACAGTGAGGAAAATTTTGTGTATTTGTTACAGACAGATATTTTTCTCCCTTAAATACAAAAGATCAAATTAGATTAAGGAAGTAGTAATAGAAAAATTATATATATACAGTGAGAATGTGGACAATATAGTATTTCCAATAAAATAAATCTGTTTTTCAGTGTGTTTTTAAAACTTTTTAATGGTTAAGAATATCTCTCCAGCCAAGAGTATTTAGGAAAGAAGAAAATGCTGATTTCTAACTCAGATTCTTGTATATATTCCATAAAATTTTATCTCTATTTTGTAAAAAAGCTTAAAATTTTAAAATTCCTTGCTGCTCTATGCATTTTGTTTTGTTTTGTTTTGTTTGAGACGGGTTCTGGCTCTATTCTCTAGGCTGGAGTGCAGTAATGCAACCTTGGCTCACTGCTACTTCCACCTCTTGAGCTCAAGCTATTCTCCTGCCTCAGCCTCCTGAGTAGTTGGGATTACAGCTGCATGCCACCATGCCCAGCTCATTTTTGCTTTTTGTAATTTTCTGTTTTGTTGTTGTTGTTTGTTTGTTTGTTTGAGACAGAGTCTCGCTCTGTCACCCAGGTTGGAGTGCTGTGGCAAGATATTGGCTCACTGCAACTTCCACCTCTCAGGGTCAAGTGATTCATGTGCATCAGCCCCCTAAAGTGCTGGGATTACAGGCGTGAGCCACAGCACTCAGCCTAATTATTGTATTTTTAGTAGAGACAGGGTTTCTTCCTGTTGCCCGTGCTAGTCTCAAACTCCTGAATTCCAGCTATCCACTGGCCTCCGCCTCCCAAAGTGCTGAAATTTATAGGCTTGAGCCACAGCACGCATCCTGCTCTATGCACCTCTAACTTTTGTTAGCTAATGTTAGGTATAGCATTTTCTGATGAGCAATTATATTTATAATGGCAAGTATATGGTCACCAGACAATGTAAGAATGGTCTCCTTTAAAAAGGGTGTGGGGACCACTTCTGCCTGACTGGAGAGTTTAGGTTCAAGTTTCTGGGTACATCCAACCAAATGCCAAGGATTTCCAAATGTAGATACAGAATATCAAAATAACTTAGAAAATTTTGATTTTTAGTTTATTTGAACAAAAAAATATAAAGAAATTTGTAGGTAAAGGTGGGAAATTGAACATTCACATATATTTTTCTGTTTATGAAAAATGTTCCTATTAAATCTCCACTGAAATTAATTTAAAATGTTCAAAATAATTAATAAACACAACATGAAGAATGTAAGATAAAACTTTGATGACGAAAAGCAAATGTTTAAAGGTAATCACCTTAATCAACCCATGAAAGGCAAATTCTAATCTGGCAGAGCAGAAAACTGACCGCTAACCTGATTTGCAGAATGGAATGCAAACAGGCTGAGACATTGGTGGCTCCAGGCATCACTGAAAATAACAGATGAAAACTGAGCTAAAAAGAAGATTTCTTGGAACCTCTTTAAGAAGTTAGAGTCTCTGGTCTCCTCCCTCTCTTAGGCAGAACTCTGAAGGCTTAATCACTAAACAAGGCAAAATAGAATTATTAGTGGAGGGCAGGTGAAATGCAGGGGCAACAATCCTAAACATAAAATGAAATGATTACATTGACATTTACCTACTACATGTTGAGACCTTTCTTTCCCCCGACTTTGTTCTCCCAAGGCTGGCTGCCAGAGTTTTATTCTCTAGAATAAAAGAGATGCGAGGACTTTTCCTTGTAGAATATTACCAGGTAAAAGAAATGGCCTAACAATATTAACACCAAAAAATCGTGCAGCTGGTTATCAGACAAAAACCCCACAACCTTACAGCACATGCTCAGTGCTTCCAATCACCTTTATAGGGACCCAGGATCACAGAACACTGGAGAAAGTTTCTAAGAAATAGAAATAACAATGGAGCCAACAGTTACTAAACAGCAATAAAATTTATGTTTTATTAATAAAGTAGTTTAACTAGAAAACAATATCATCCAATAGCTAAAATATAAGATGTATATTTAAAATGAATATTAAGATTTAAAATGCTCTTGAAAATTAAAAGCATGACAGCAGATGTAAAAAATACAATAGGAAATTTGGCAGATGTTGAATAAATGTCCCCAGACTTTAGAGCTGAGTTAGAGAAAGAAAAAATAGAAAACTATTAAAGGCATCTAACTTTTTGATAATTGCAGATTCAAATAAAAAAAAAAAAGTTGGATGGGAGGAAAATAATGATAACTTTTTTAATGTTTAGTAGAATCAAAAAACTAAAGTTTATAAATACTAGGGGCCAATTAACGGCACAGAACAATGGCTGAAAATTGGCCAACACCAAGGAAAATATTAATGCAGAATTTCATACACTGAGAACAACAAAGAGATGTTCCAAGCCTCTAGAGAGATGTGGCCAAAAAAAATCTCACATCAAAGCCTAATGATTACACAACAGTGCCAATGAAAATAATATAATTGAGGCAATGTCTTCAAAAGTGTGTGTGAATATGGTTTGCACTCTTAAAATTTGTAAAATAAAAATCTTAATCACATATGTGATAAAATTAAAACATTTAAAACATTCCAATTCTCAAAAAAAATTATTTCCCAGATTTTCTCTATCTGAGAGCAAGTAAAAAAAGTATGCAACATAAATGAGAATAATAAATAAAAAATAAGAAATATACAGGATGCAGAAAACACAGACACAACCACAGAGAAATTTAAAGAAAGCTATGGAAGATGAACGAGGGAGATTTCATAATGAGCAACTGTACAACAGGTGTAAAGCAGGATAGATGGATATTAGAACGGTTTAAAGAATAACTGCTGAATATGAAAGCATTGAGATTTAGACAATTTAAAAAGTTTGGCATTAAACTAATGTCAATACTTGCAAAAATAACAAAAAAAAAAGGAGAAAGACACTTTGGATTCCAAAGAAAAAAATTTCCAGACCGAAAATGTAATTACAGTTTAATATTTTTCCCTGGCAAGAACAGTATTTCTATAGTTCAAATAACATAAACACTGGCTACTGAACTACCTAGCAAAGGTTTCTGTTACTCAGTGGTAATCAGTACGTGCTTTCTAAGCCCAAAGGAAAATCACATTTTCTGGTTCCTGGTAGTTAGACAAGGGCTGATGATGAGTTCTAGCAGGTGGGTTGTGGATACAAGGTTGTCATGTCATTTCTGAGTTGAGGACATTAATTGTCTATGTGAGCCCCTTCAGCATTCTTTTTCCCTGCAGAATTAACTGAAAAGGACACAGAGACACAAATATTGAATAATGGAGCTTCCATTACTCTTAAGAGTTGAGACACAACCTGTACGACAGTGGTTCTGGAGGGGTTCCTGGACCTGCACTGGGCTTTGCTTGAGCAAAGAGTGAAAACTTTCAGTTTTAAGACATGAAGATGTTGGAGTTGTTACTGCAACAAAATCTAGCCTAAATTAATATATAAAATCCAAGCTATGGTATATTTTAATGGGAAGATGTGGAAATAAAAAATGTGTGTCTGTCTGTATATCCTGTCAACTGGAGAATCACGAGGTTGATTAATTTGGAGAAGAGGAATTATTTCTTACAAAGAGTTACAGCCTGCTGGCTGGCCATTCCTAACAAGAAGGAACATCACCTCTGGCTGAAACCTTTAGCAGGTACTTAGAGGGAGGAAAGGCAAAAATCAAGAATTTATGCTGAAGCTGTTGGCTAATAGACATTTTCAACAGGTTATAGGAGAAGCTATTAATATTTACTAAGGAGAGATGCACATATGTGTGATAAGCAAACATACATGTTACATGCATTGCATGTTCATTTTGGGCCACAGACTTAACATTAAATGTATTACAATTAGATCCTACATGTCAAAAGGTGAAGCAGGGATGTAGAGGCGTTCAGTAGCCTCTGTGAATGGACTAAACCCAGTCCATGGTCTGTGGTTTCTTACCAGGAAGAGGTTACTGAACTCAGTCTCTTGTTGAAAGTTGTAGTTACCGCTTGTGGAACAAAGGGGTTAATTAGTGTCTGGTGGTGGATGAGATGCAATTGTTTCAATATTGCTTATCTGGAAATCAGTGCCATTTAGCTGCTAGAGAAAAAGAAAAAGCCTTGTGGCAGTTAGAATGTAGCTTATTCTCCAAGTGTAGGAGTGTGTGGCTTACCCCTTGCCTGGCATGGCCTTAGGTCTCGTTTATAATTTGATATCTATCGCCACAGAGAGTCCTTTTTGTCAGTTTTATGATCACCATTTTAACATTAGTTTGGTCCACTGTTGTGTCTGAACTGCAAAGGGTAGGGGGTGTAATGGGGCTGGTCTAATGTCCTGTTTCATCATAACTAGGAGTTCGGTTTTGTTGGCTGGGCACAGTGGCTCACGCCTGTAATCCTAGCACTTTGGGAGGCCGAGGCGGGCGGATGACGAGGCCAGGAGATCAAGACCATCCTGGCTGATATGGTGAAACCTCATCTCTACTAAAAACACAAAAAATTAGTGGCACGCGCCTGTAGTTCCAGCTACTGGGGAGGCTGAGGCAGGGCAATTGCTTGAACCCGGGAGGCAGAGGTTGCAGTGAGCCGAGATTGTGCCACTGCACTCCAGCCTGATGACAGACTGAGACTTTGTCTCAAAAAAAAAAAAAAAGAAAGAAAAAAAAAGAATTCAGTTTTTAAAGTTACCCTGGTGTGCCATTGGCCAAGAGGGATATGTTCAGTTCATTGGGGGCCTTAGGATTTTATTTTTAGTTCTCAGTTCACATATATCTGTATGGCCATGTAATGGCAACAGTGAAATGATAGTAAAAGAAAGTTATCTTCTTTTATAGTGGAGGGCCAAAATAAAATGACTAAAATTGAAACATAAAAATGTACAAATATAACTATTGTGTTTATATTCATGGAAGTAGCTACCAAAAATCCAGCCAAAGTGATTGCAGTCCTTGCTTTGCAGATTTTCAGCAGGTACAAATTTCAGTAACTGCTGTTTAAATAGACTGGTTCCCCAAAACATGGTTTGGACTTCAATTGCCATGGAAATGCTGTGAGTAACTATAAGCTGTAAAATCTCCATTGCTAGCTCATCAGTCCACAAGTCATTAACTACATCAGAGATGTGCATCATGATTAGTGACAAATTATATCATTAATTTCAAAATCTGTCTGTGATTGGTCACTGTACATCTGTTATTTAGTTTATGCACAATTGTCTTGTCTTCCAATGATAAACCAATGTGATTTTTACAATAATGAATGATAAAAGCAGGTAGTTGGCTGACAAAGACGAAAGTTCACAAGTAAATGGAAAGTGATAAAACTGGAAGTAAAATTTGAATAAAACACAAATGGATTATAGAAATTAATAGCTGATCGTAAGACTGTTGACAATCTGCTGAACACTGTGTTCTGTTGAACACAGTTGCTGTTGGAGAGACTCTAAATATTATGGTTTGGTTATGTCTCCACCCAAATTTCTTCTTGAATTACAGTTCCCATAATCCCTACATGTCATGGAAGGTACCCAGTGGAATTGAATCATGGTCTTGGTTACTCTCATGCTGCTATTCTCATGATAGTGAGTGAGTTCTCACAAGATCTGATGGTTTTATAAGGGGTTTTCTCTTCTTTGCTAGGAACTTCTTTCTCCTGCCACTGTATAAAGAAGGATGCATTTTCTTCCTCTTCCGCCATGATCATAAGTTTTCTGAGGCCTCCCCAGACATACTGAATTGTAAGTCAATTAAACCTCTTTCCTTTATAAAGTACCCAGTGTCAGGTATGTCTTTACTAGCAGTGAGAGAACAGACTGATACAGTAAATTGGTACCAGGAGAGAATGTGTACTGCTATAAAGATACCACGAAACGTGGAAGCAACTTTTGAACTGGGTAACAGGCAGAGAGGTTGGAACAGTTTGGAGGGCTCAGAAGAAGACAGGAAAATGTGGGAAAGTCTGGAACTTCCTAGAGACCTGGAAGGTTCAGAAGACAGGAAGATGTGGGAAAGTTTGGAACCACCTAGAGACTTGTTGAATGGCTTTGACCAAAATGATAGTGATATGGGCAATGAAGTCCAGGCTGAGGTGGTCTCAGATGGAGATGAGGAACTTGTTGGGAACTGGAGCAAAAGTCACTCTTGCTATGCAAAGAGACTGGCAGCATTTTGCCCTTGCTCTAGAGATTTGTGGAATTTTGAACTTGAGAGAGATGATTTAGGGTATCTGGCAGAAGAAATTTCTAAGTAGCAAAGCATTCAAGAGGAAGCGGAGCATAAAAGTGTGGAAAATTTGCAGCCTGTTGATGTGATAGAAAAAAAATGTTATCTGGGGAGAAGTTCAAGTCAGCTGCAGAAATTTGCATAAGTAACAAGGAGCTGAATGTTAATCATTAAGACAATGGGAAAAGTATCTCCAGGGCATGTTAGAGACCTTGACAGCGGCCCCTTACATCACAGGCCCAGTGGCCTAGGAGGGAAAAATGGTTTCCTGGGCAAGGTCCAGGGACCCTTGCTGCATTCCTCCTTGGGACATGGTGCCCTGCATTCCAGCCACTCCAGCCTTGGCTAAAAGGGGCCAAGGTACAGCTCAGGCTGTGGCATCAAAGGGCGCAAGCTCCAAGCCTTAGCAGCTTCCACATGGTATTTGTCCTATGGGTACACAGAGGACCAAAATTCAGGTTTAGGAATCTCTGCCTAAATTTCAGATGATATATGGAAATGCCTGGATGTCCAGGTAGAAGTCTGATGCAGGGGTGGAGTCTCCATGGAGAACCTATGCTAGGGCAGTGTGGAAAGGAAATGAAATGTGGTATTGGAGCCCCCTTACATAGTCCCCACCAGGGCCCTGCCTAGTGAAGCTGTGAGAAGAGGGCCACTGTCCTCCAGACCTCAGAATAGTAGATCCGCCAACAGCTTGCACCCTGAACTTGGAAAAGCTGCAGACACTCAATGCCAGATGTGAAGGCAGCTGGGGCAGGAGGAGGTATTCTGCAAAACCACAGGGGAAGAGCTGCCAAAGGCCGTGGGAACTCACCTTTTGCATCAGCATAACTGGATGTGAGACATGGAGTCAAAGGAAATCATTTTGGAACTTTAAGATTGAATGACTGCCCTATAGGATTTTGGACTTCCATGGATCCTGTAGCCCCTTTGTTTTGGCCTATTTCTCCAATTTGAAACAGGTGTATTTACCCAATGCCTGCACCCCCATGGTATCCAGGAAGTAAATAACTTGCTTTTGATTTTACAGGTTCATAGGCAGAAGGGACTTGCCTTGTCTCAGATGAGACATTGGACTTGAAATTTGGGTTAATGCTAGAATGAGCTAAGACTTTGGGGGACTGTTGGAAAAACATGATTGCCTTTTGAAATGTGAGGACGTGAGATTCGGGAGGGGGCAGGGCCCCACCAAAATGTCACCTTGAGTTGTAGTTTGTATAATCCCCACAAGTCATGGGAGGCACCCAGTGGGAGGTAATTTAATTATGGGGCTGTTGCCCTCATGTTGCTGTTCTTATAATAGTGAGTTCTCACAAGATCCGATGGTTTTATAAGGAGCTTTTCCCCCTTTGTTTGACACTTCTCTCCCCTGCTACCATGTGAAGAAGGATGTATGTGCTTCTCCTTCTGCCTTGATTATAAGTTTCCTGTGGGCTCCTCAGCTCTGCTGAACTGTGGGTCACTGAAACCTCTTTCCTTTATAAATTATCCAGTCTCAGGTATGACTTTATTAACAGCATGAGAACAGAATAATACACTAGATGTGCAGCCGGAAAAACTTAGTGAAGGTGAATTTTATTTAACATATATGAAGAAAGCACTTGTTACAAAAGGATGAAGACTCTCAAAGGAAGTGATGTCAATAAAAACTTTAAATTGATGGATCCTTTTGAGATAGTTCATGATATTGAAAATGTAAAAGGTTAAATATTTGAAATTGACCCAGTTTGAGAAAGGATTATGACAATTCATAAAGGCATCGAAAACATGCTTACTCCTTATCATCTGTCAAAATACTTTTGCGTTTTTATAAAGAAATAAATATTAAATTACAATGTTGTAATAAAATATTAGCTTCACTATTTTTTAAATTTTCTTATATGTTTATCACTGATGATAAGAAAGTCTTTAATATTTTGACAAACATTTTTAAAGGTCACAGAACAATCATTTTCCATTGGTTATTAAGATGACTTACAAAGTATCCCATTTCACAGTCACTCTTATGGTCAGGCACTGTCATGTTATGTGAGGACTGTGTGTAGTTGAAAATTGTTCCCACCAGAGTTGTGCAATTAGGAGGAAAAAGGGGTAGAGGACTCCTGTTGTATGTAATATACCTTGTAGTATTCAGTGGTTCTTTCAGTGTAGTATTCAGTAGTATGAATAACTTCGACCAAAACTTAAATACGAAGAAACAGGAACTATCTTTAATAATTACAATGAAAGCCATATTTGAGGTAATATATTCTTTGGACAATGAAAAAGCTAGGATCTTTTGTGGGCAATAATTTGTACGTGAAATAATGATTGTTTTAGATATTCAGAAGTGACATTTGTTTTGTTTTGAGTTTTCTAAATACAGATTATTGTATAATTATAATGGTAATCATAATGGCCAATATTCATTGAATATACTTTATGTATCAGGCAATAAGATACAAATTCATGTGCATTATCCCATGTGATCTTCACAACCACTTTATGAGGCAGATATTATTATACTCATTTTTTTCTTCGAACTAGAAATCAGTGATTAAACTTTCGCAAAGTAACAGTGCAATTTTGATGCAGAGTTAAGATTTGAAACTAAGAACTCTAACTTCTGAAATCTGGTTGTTAATTTTTTTTAAGTTGATGATTCCATGCAATTGCTGCTGAATCTGGTAGTGACAGCTGTTATGAAGTGTTAATCTATATGACAGCAACAACAATAACTATGAAATAAAAGAAAATACATTGATGGATAAATCCATCAATTTATTTAGAATATTCATTTAGTAGCTTATCAATTTCATTTTATTTGTGAAACCTGAGAGTTCCTGGAGGGTCTTTCAGGTCTTTCTCATAAGGTTATTTACTTCAGTTTACACTAAAAATGATTTTTTTCTAAATTATCCAGTTTGATTTGCCGTAACTCTCAGTCTATTTTTCAGTCTAATAAATCAGAAAACTAAAGCCGGGAGGTAGAAAAGTGGGTGAGCCTCAATGAAAACTTAATTAAATTCTCTATTGTTTGTCATTTAAAAATAATTTATAATACAGAAACATTAATGTTTTAGAAGAAAAATGGCTTTTAAACATGTGTTTCTTAAATTTAGGAGCACATTAAAATCACTTAGTGAGATGGTTAGCTATACAATTTCTTGTCTAATTCCAAGACCTAAAGAATCAGAAACTATATGAATCAATCATGAAATTTCAATTTTCATCAAGGTTTATGGGTAAACCTAGTACTTAATTTTTTTCACATTTTATTAACCCAAATTTTACTTTATTTTTAAGTTACAATTTTTCTTTCTTCCATTAAAAAAAGTAAGCAGTTTTATTGAGCTGTAATTGATATGCAAAAAATTGCATCTATTTAACCTGCACAATTTATTAAGTTTGGACGTAAGTATTTACCTGCAGAACCATCACCACAACCAAGATAATAAACATATTCATCACCTCCAAAAGCTTTCTTGTGCACCTACATTTCATTTGTTTGTTTGCTTGTTTGTTTGTTTTGTAGTAAGCACACTTAATATTAGATACATCTCCTTAACAATTTTTTTTAACTTCACAACACAGTATTGCTAACAATAGGCACTGCATTGTCCAGATATAAGTTCAATGGGTACAAAATTTCATTTATGCCCTGTAATGTCTAAGATTTGGTCTGAGGTCTAAGGAATACCACTTTGAGAAAACAGGAAAATTGCATTGAAAAACCCCTGACTATTTTGTTTTGTAAACATCAAAAGTACTTTCTAAAACATAATTTTAGGGAACTTTATCTGACATATCGAAAAATTTAGATCCAGTAAGGGTCAAATGCAAACTTATTCTCCAACTTTTTCTGTAAAGATTTCCTGGTAGATGCTATTCAATCAATGCATTAGTTAGTTAGATTTTTCTTATAGGTGGTCATTTAAAAAATGTGTAGAAAGGAACTTGCCTATGGTGAGAATTTTCTGTTCTGTTTTCTTAATAACATTTAATCCTTTTCATTTACAAAAAGTGCACTTCGGCCAGCCGCAGTGGCTCACTCCTGTAATCCCAGCACTTTGGAAGGTCGAGGTGGGCAGATCACAAGGTCAGGTGATCAAGATCATCCTGGCTAACACGGTGTAACCCCGTCTTTACTAAAAATATACAAAAAATTAGCCGGGTGTGGTGGCACGCGCCTGTAGAGCCAGCTACTTGGGAGGCTGAGGCAGGAGAATCGCTTGAACCCGGGAGGTGGAGGTTGCAGTGAGCCAAAATCGCGCCACTGCACTCCAGCCTGGTGAAAGAGCGAGACTCAATCTCAAAAAAAGAGTGCACTTCTTGGGTTTAGCTATAAAGATTGGCTGATTCGTTTGTAAGAAAAAAATGTTCTATGGAAAACAGTGTGGCGATTCCTCAAGGACCTAGAAATAGAAATTCCATTTGACCCAGCAATCCCATTACTGGGTATATATCCAAAGGATTATAAATCGTTCTACTATAAGGACACATGCACACGAACGTTCATTGCAGCACAGTTTACAATAGCAAAGACCTGGAACCAACCCAAATGCCCATCGATGATAGACTGGACAGGAAAAATGTGGCACATATACACCATGGAATATTATGCAGCCATCACAAACGATGAGTTCGCGTCCTTTGTAGGGACTTGGATGAACCTGGAAACCATCATTCTCAGCAAACTGACACAAGAACACAAAATCAAACACCACATGTTCTCACTCATAGGTGGGTGTTGAACAATGAGAACACATGGACACAGGGAGGGGAGCACTATACACTGGGGTCTGTTGGGGGGGAGGGGGGGACAGAGGGGGGTGGGGAGTTGGGGAGGGATAGCATGGGGAGAAATGCCAGATATAGGTGAAGGGGAGGAAGGCAGCAAATCACACTGCCACGTATGCACCTATGCAACAACCTTGCATGTTTTTCACATGTACCCCAAAACCTAAAATGCAATAAAAAAAAAAAAAGAAAAAAATGTTCTATTTATTTTAGAACTACAATATTAAAATAAAACAAAGAAAAAACACATTTATCAATTAAGTAGCTTACAAAGTCAATCAGAAAAAGACAAATATCCCAAAGTCAAAATACTTTCATAACATCTTTCTATATTAATATCTATATCCATATATACCCATATCTATTCAAAAAATACACCAGGTTGAATAATTTGTTTTTAATTTAGGAGAAATATCAAATCATTCAGTAATATAAAAATGGTAAAAGAAAATAAAAACAGAAGAAAAATTTGTTTTTCCTATTTCAATAAAATATTTTTTTTTTTTTTTTTTTTTTTTTTTTTTTTTTTTTTTTTTTTTTTTGAGACGGAGTTTCGCTCTTGATACCCAGGCTGGAGCGCAATGGCGCGATCTCGGCTCACCGCAATCTCCGCCTCCTGGGTTCAGGCAATTCTCCTGTCTCAGCCTCCTGAGTAGCTGGGATTACAGGCACGCACCACCGTGCCCAGCTAATTTTTTTGTATTAGTAGAGACGGGGTTTCACCATGTTGACCAGGATGGTCTCGATCTCTTGACCTCGTGATCCACCCGCCTCGGCCTCCCAAAGTGCTGGGATTACAGGCTTGAGCCACCGCGCCCGGCCTCAATAAAATATTTTAAAGTGTCATAAAATTCCAATTTGTTTCAGAATTGAACATCTTATAAAATAAGTGATTTAAAGTTGTATAAAACTGACAAGAAGTACGTAAGAGAAAATTCTGATTGAGTAGTGACTGCTTAAAGCATTTTCTATCTAGAATATAGACAGGGAAATGATGTGTAAAGAATTGCTGCTGTCTACAAACACAGAGTTTCAGATTGTTAAAATTTAATGATAACTTTTTAAAGTTAGCACATTATCACTAGTTATCTATTATGAATTTGAAGAAACAAAAATACCTTTATTATAGAGCCTCATATATTCACATTTAGTTAATTTTCAAAATGTTTCCCAATGAATTTTTAAATTTTTGTTTATGATTGTCACATAATAATTGTACATGTTTATGAATTGTGGTATGATGTTTTAATACAGATATACATTGCCTAAAGGCCAAATAAGGGTAGTTAGCATGTCCATCATCTCAACTTTATCATTTTTCAAGAGTTATCTTGATAAAATGTTTCACCCACAAAGACCTTTTACTTCAGCTTTCCTTGCTGCATTTCACAAACCTGTTCCTCTGCTTTAATTATTATTCAAATTTTACCACTTGAGAAGAAAATAAAAATTTGATTTTTTTATAGATAGGCTTCAATATTGCTCATCTAAACTTGATCATATTGAACAAATATGTATATATAATACATTGTGTGTATATATAAATATATATCTTTAAGCAATAGATATGTTTGTGTGTGTGTGTGTGTGTGTATACATAAGTTTTTAATTTATGTCACAAAGCAGTTCTAATCAAAGACCTTCTGGAATATTATGTACTCATCCCAGAATTGGCCAAATTGTTATTTGCTTGTTTTTCCTTTTCATCAATTTTATAGTAACATAAAATATAGTCAGGATATATTTGTCTAACAATATTCTACTTACAGAATTGCTCTTGGCCTGAGTAAACTGTTTACTTTGTTTACAAGTAGTAACAATGATAATAACAATAACGGATGATAAAACAGCATAACTAAAATTATTCAGTGTTTCTAAGATAAAATATATTTTAGATTTAAGACAATTACATAATTTATGGCATTCAAACTTTTGGTATCTATGGTTACTGGGTCACTAGAGCACTTAATAAAGACACGGTACCTTTGATAACAATAGTAACTAACATATTGATTGTTTACTTTGTACTGGTCACTATTTATTTTTTCTCATTTAATCCTCACAAGTTCTCTGTGAACTTGTTATATAAATGATCACCATTTTGCAGATGGGTAAATGGAGGCACAGAGAGATCAAGTTACTTGCCCAAAGTTGTGTAGTTAAGAAGTGGGTGAGCCAGGACTCAGTGCCAAAGCAGTCTGTGTTCAGACTCTTCCTAATTTAATACACTGGCAAAGGTATGCATATATAAGTATTGTGTGATGTATTTGTTATACATGTTTGTAAATATTTGTGCTGAAACTAAATAATAAAACTATTTTTAGTATAACAAAGTATTTTCATTTCAAACAGATCAGAAAATAGAAAACACTGAACCACGAATTAGTTATCCAAGAAACCTGCAGAGAGAATGAAGCATTCTACTGCCAGAAGGGATTTCACAAGCATCTATGCTTAGTGGAGTAACTGTCGTTATTTTTAACCCAGCATTATATAGTCACAATATAGTAAGCGTTAGTTATGCAAACAAAACACCATATCATGATAGGAAATAAATATGTGTTTTAGAATTTCAAAGCTCAAGGAAAAATGTGCCCTTTATCGAGTCAATAAACTGTAGTAACCTAGAGAGTTCTGATACCCCAGTCCAATTTTTTTTTCATTCTTCAAGAAATGACTGCAAAAATAAAGCAAATTAGTATTGGAGAACAACAGAATGCTGTGTTTTGAGGAAAATTTATTTTGTAGTTATAATAATTATAGAGATAAATTATTCTTAAAAGGTATATAAGGTTTCAGAGATAAATTACGGTTTAAAGGTATATAAGAAATCCAAGTAACTACTTCCAGATCCAGTGAATTTCAATCATTGTCAATAACTAAATTACATGTTATTGTTGGTGGGTCAGAATGTTTCAAAAGGGTGGCACTTATGATTGGGGTATATCCTTAATTCCCCAAATTGTTAAAACTATACTAAATGTCTTTGAATTTCTCTTTCTTCAAGAAGGGAATTCACTGTTGTCATCATAATGGCATTAACTGTCACTGTTATAGATGATCTAGATACAGGCCGATCATTTACTTTACATTAAATATTTCTTTATTATTAATCAATGACTAATATTCACTTGCCATACAGTTCAAAAATCATGCATCAGTATGACTGAATGTTAATTCTAATTTCACTACTTTTAAGCATTGTGATCATGTTTTGGCTACTTAACCTCTCTAAACTTCAAGATCGATTATCTGTAATATAGGGATAACTATTTTTATCTCTGACTTACAGAAAAGATTAAGAGAAAAAAATCTGTAAATCAACTTGTAAAGTACTGTGTCTGTCACATAATAGGTGCTTAATAAATATACTGGTTTCTGTTTTTTATCAAATTTAACACAGATTTGTTAAGCCAAATAAAAGAGGATGACAACTTGTTTCAATGTGTGCTCTATATGACTGATTTTTAGGACACCAGAACAAAGATATTTGTAAATTATTTTCAAAGCATCAAATACAATGTGACCTATTTCTTTGCTTTGTGACGATCAGTCTTGCTTCACTACATCCCATCACCATAACATGAACTTTGTATCAGGAGTGTGCAGAGGTCAAGAGAAGAATTTCGTGAAAGACTGGTTGCATCACTACTAGAAAACATTTAAAACTGACTGTGCTGGCAGTGGGTCAGATGTATCTTCATACCCAAATAATGATAAATAGAAGACACATATAGAGCTTTTTTCCTTGCAATTTTATGCTTTCATTCTGTTGACAGAGCTAAATTTTCCCAAAGTTAAGGTATACTCTTATTTCACCATATTCCTCCATGGTCTGAATCAGGTTTTGAAAAAAATCGTGAATTTAGAATTTAATCCAGTCTTTGGTCAAGCAGAGGAAATGCCACAGTAACGACCAAGTCCCTCTCCAAGTAATGCTAAGCAGCACATTCTCACTTCAGCAGATTTGCTTCAGGAATCATCCCTGCCTAGCGTGTGGAAAGTTTTGGAACACATGCCACATTTCTCCAACATCCCTGGGGAACAGAGAATTCTAATGTCCACTCTCTAATTTTCAATGGCTGGCTGGATGTTTCCTGATAATGTTCTTAAGCAATGAATTAACACGTTAAAAGGAAAAATTCAACTACTACCACCATAAGGTGACTGTATTATCTCAAAGCAGCTTTAATTCTCTCAGAGGAAACAGAGTAGAATGGAGCTAGGGAAACACTTAAAACCTCATTACCACATATCCCCTCTTCACCCACAGAGCCCCCAGCCTGCCCATTATTGTCCTGCCTGTACTTTCTGTGGGACTTTGAAAAGAAAAGGTTCAAAGAGCAAGACTTTCAAGCTCCCCTTTCCATGTCAAACACTTTCAACTCCTGATTTCAAAGTGCCACTTCGTGGCTGTTCAAAGGCCTGTGGACTCATAGGGGGTGAGATTGGAGTTAAAGGTTGAACTACAAAGCTCCTTGCACTCACAGTCATTTCCAGCTTGGAGATACAAACGGTAATACAAACTCAAGCACCTATCAATAAAACTGCCGATATATGAAAGGAGGGACAGAAACATTCTAAATGGCCTTTTAAATTCTTTTTCTTCAACCAGCCGCGTGCTGTCATCAGTTCGGATGAAAGTCTAATTGATATTTTGAAGTACTACTTTTCTCTCTGTTCCCATTAGAACTAGGGGGACTACAGAGGCGGCTGAGGGAGGAAAAAACAAGAAAGAAAAAAACACCCACACACCCCAAAGAAGTTACACAAGAATAGCTAAAGAAGTCCCTTCTAACATCTGAAAAAAAAAAAAAATCCTGCCCTACTCTAGTTGAGTATTCATCCTCTTCCCCTTCACTCTCTCTATCCTTTTTATCTGCCTGCCCACAAGATTTGGAGCACCATTAATTGGTCCTCAGGGAGGCTAACAGGCCTCTGCTTTTATGACTCAGTTCTTTGTATTGTACACATGTGGGCATCTCTCAAGAGATAAACAAAAGAAAAATGTGTGGAAAAGGGCCAGAAATTGCACAGGTCTAAACACTGAACAGGCCATTGTCTTGATTTACTGTTAACGCTTTAAATTACGAGAATAATTCACTTTCCCCACCCCTGGTGCCCTCCCCAGTCTGCTTAAGCTAATGTGCTTTTTCTCATTGCTACAGGGCCATCATCTGAGGAATTCTATTTCCTATTTGAAATCAAACATCCTTACTCCTTCTTGGCCCCCTCCTCTTATCCCCTCATCCTCAGCAACAAACGAGAGAGATGGTCTTATGGGAAGATAAAAAGAATAGTTGATCATAAGAACTAACCTGGAGCCAACACATTGGCCTTTCGTCCCTTCAGCACTTTCTAAACCCTAAGCACCTGCAGCTAATTCTCCTGACTTCCAGCCCTGGCCTTAGAGATGCTGAGATACAAGCTCTGTACCGGCACTTTCTCTGCCTCTGCCTCGTAAAATGTTTACATTTACCCGAGAAAAGTGACCTCTCTTATGCAACGTGGCATTCCCTTTAATAAAGTAGTAAGAACTCATTACAGTATTTACGGCAAGTTGTTTTTATATGAGAACTTGGATTGCCTTAATACAATCAGCATTTTAATTTAAAATTATCTTGAAAATAAAATCAGGCTCTAAATTTATCATACGTACACAAAAAGTATTTTGCTTCCTGTATCATAATCAAACCCAGATTACACAAAGTTAGTATTCAGGAGTCAAAATGGAGACGTGGTGGCTACTACATTATCAAAGTAAATCATTTAAACTTGCTAAATCCGAGACTCCAAAAATATTCTGGAAAATATTCAATTTCCAAAAGAAATGTTTAAGTAACCTAATGCCTGCAATTTTAGTCTATCTCACTAAAAGCTGTGCTTACACATCCCCGTGTCAAGTATTTTATAATGTCCCTTTTCTGGTCATCTCAATTGGATTCTCTAAAAAGCAGAGCCTGTGGCAAAATCTTGCATACTAGCATTATATTGGAGAGGACACCTAAGAGAAATAGCAGTGAGTTTAAAAAAAATAAAGGAGAAAACAGTGTTAGGTATGAAAGGTGATACAGTAGGGCTTATAACCATGTCAACCATAGATTCTACAAAAGCACAGTGAGTTATTTCTTGGGGTGCTTCCATGAGGCACTGTAAAACTGCAGCATTTTGAAACATCCCTTCTAAGGAAGAGCCAAATGTTTATCTGCTGGTTCCTTGCTGTCTCTTATAGCTTATTGATCAACACGTGGCTTACAGCCTTAACTTTGGTGCACCTAGGAAACGGATGTCAGTGCCTTCTAGGAACCCACTAGAAAAGCTAGAAATTTCACAAACCAAGTTCAGTCACCATGAAAGCATGGAAGTCTCTCCATGACAATGAGTGCCACATCTAGAGTATCCTCATTTGTCTCAAGATAATCGGACCCCTTAGGAGGTGTCTGACCACCTACTGAGCAAGGTTTTCTAGAGACCCCGAAGGGGGAGGTAAGACATCTTCTGACCACTCCTTGGAAGTTCCATGGAGTCACTTCATCACATTCTGCTGCTCAGAATTAGTCACTGGACTAGCCTATATTTGAGGGGGCAGGACTAAATAACAATGTGGACACCAAAAGGCATAGTTCACTGGGAGACTCAACAGACATACTCGGTATTTTGAGTATATTCACCAAACATAAGAACACACAGAAGATGGCCTAGTCTAAATAAATTCTAAAAGATATCATTATTTTCCAAGGGGCAGAAAATTGTGCCTCTCTTGCAAAATCTTTTAACTATATGTATGCTTATTATTTAAAACCAAATACATATATGTATAAAACATATATGTATACATGTTATATAAAACCAAATATATACATATAAAAATACAAATATATATGTGTATTTAGTATATTATATTATGTATTATGTAAATTATATACACATATTAGAATGTGCATGGATTTAATTATATGGTATGGGTTCAATCACTTCATACTGTTTTTCTTCCTGAATTATTAAATACAGGAAATCTCTAGAAATTGTATAAAAATAGATAATATTAACCATGTAGTTGTTATAATAAAATATTCTAGTGCCCAGAAGTTGACAACCACGTTGCGTAACCACAGTGTCACTTATGGAATTCTGCCACCTATTTTTTTCTGGATGTGGTGTAAGTTGGAGTTTCATGTACATGATATGAATGCCTCTTTACAAGGATCATGGATAGATTATTTTTAACTAGGAGAAACCTCAGAAAGGTCAAATAGTATGCCCTGAAAAAGTTTAACAATGTGTCCACAAAGTGTTAGCACTAGATATTGAACCCAGTTCTTACTAATTGCACAAAATTATTGTGCATTTTCCTGTTTCACATGATCTTTTGGAGCCCCAATAACATAAACATACACAGAACATCCAATGTTGCATTTGTCCCATGGGTCAGTTTATGTAAAGACATTTTTAACTTGTATCTTTCTGTGAAGGAAATGGGTCTTGTACTTAGAAAAACAAGAAGATATTAATTCTATATTTTGTACTTGGTCAAGTTATCCCTTTTTCTGATTTTATTTTAGATATGGAGTATGTTTTTAATCCTTCAGATAAATTTTAAACTCCTTTAAGGTAGAGACTACTATTTCCATTTTTCCTGTACTCTAGTTTGCATCACCTTGTTCAATTTTTGACACATAGTAGGTATTTATCCACTTTTTGCAGTCAAACTAAGTTTATCTTTTTATCTGATTATTAAAGAAATGCATCTCGCTAATCATTTAATGCTATTGCATTTAGTTATAGAAAAAAATTATTATTCCGATTAACCATTTTCAAAGAAGCAATTCTCGGGTGATTATAAGTAGAGAAGGTCCTGGGGAAAACTACAATTATAAGCAGCTGCAGCATGAATTACATGTAATTATAGTTGATTCCTGTAAATAATTCTTTCTGTAAATTTCCATTCCAAAAGGATTATTGCTTGGTAACAAAGGATATTTTGAATTAAAATATATTTTCCTAAATTTATGTAAATAAAATTATATCAAAAAGAAGATAGTAAAAGTAAGAATAAGGGATCAAAGAACAGAATGTTTTCATTTCTTAGCTGCATTTCTTATAAGTCACAGAATGTGATTTTTTTCATTCAATCTCAGTATGACACATTTTATTTTGCTTTAACTTGTCTATAGACTAAGCAAAAATAAAATACAAGCCCCCTCCAAAAACAGGAGAATAAAAATGTGGCATACCATGTTCTACAGTAATTGTCAGCAAACCTTATAATTCTATTTTAGTGCATAATAAGCATATAATGGCAGGTGGCATCTGATGTGTCACCAAGGCACTGTTGAATATGTTAATATGACTCAATTTTGGTTGTTGTCGTTTAGAGGGAGTGACTCTTGGGCATTGGACATTTCCTGTTCTATTAGTAATTTTGCTGTTTTCTCAATATGATGTATACTTATTCTATCAAGTATGGGCCAATATATGCATTATCAAATATATTCTAACAGAAATGACAAGACAATAGTTGGTATATCATTTAGATCAATTTAACATATTAATATGTGTTCTTTCATTTTCAAATGAAAAAATACAATGTAAAATGTTGAATGGCTGTTTAAAAATGAAAAGAGTGTCAGCGTTTCTGAATTATGACACAAAATTAGAAGGATGCTTTATGATTTCAACTCTTTCCTTACAAGGAGAGTTCATCTTTTTCTGAATTATAGCTTTGTTTTTCCACACGGCACCTACTCCTTCTGCTTTGCAGGGCTATCACATCAATCTAATGTGGAATAATTTATATTGTTTAGAGAAAAGCTGATATGCATATCTTTGTTTCACATTCAACATTTCTGAATTCTACAGCTCTCTGGTATAAGACAAACTACATATTTTTCTTCAGAAAAATAGAATTATTTTAATTGTTAAATACTTCTCTTTTTTCATCAAAACTTATATCTCTTAAGAGTTTTTGAGCTCATGATGGCAATTTTTTTTGTACATAATCAACATGAATCTGATTTTACATGTGAGAGCATGCAGAGCATGTAGTTCCCAAATAATGTCTTTTTGTTTTATGTATAAAAATCCTGCTCATAAATAAGGTACATAAACAAAACAAAGGGAGACATATATTTAACACACAAAGCTTCATATTCACCTCTGTATAGGACCTTTTATTTCACATCACATTATCAGGCAATAATAATCCACTTCTCAGGATATTAGGCAGAAACAATATGGCTCTGATGTACTTCTGCAAAATATTGTCTCATTTCCATAAAACGTCTGCAGGGTTTTGCACATCAAGATATCATTTACTAAAAATGTTTATGGAAATAGGTCATTATGTGTATTCCTAATAGGGAGCAATTTGTTATGTTTAAAAACAGATTTTGTATTAATAGTTGTGAATAAACACTAAGTTATCAAGCATTTTAAATATAAGCAATACATATGTTTATACTATCTGATGACACATTTCTAATAGAAACACACAGTGTGTATGCAACCTAATTAGAGCAGATATTTGCCAAAAAAAGTAAAACATTTAACTTAGATATCTGGGTAATAGGAGCTGTCCCAGAGTGTATCAAAATGTGTACCATACCATAATAATATTGGACTAAAAGTACAAACAAAATTATTGAAACAATGTCTACTAAATACAATAATCAACGATTATTTCTCTGCAACATTTATAGATATTACATATATTTATATTAAAGTTTGTAGTTAAATATTAAATATAAAAACATTTATATTTAAGTATTCAGGATATTTAATTTATGTGTAACATACATATATATGGAATGTTTGAACAACTTTCACATATACATATATATATATATATATATATATATATACATTTAAATACATGATTCTAGCTAGTCTGGCTTTAATGTCAGGAACAGTGAAAGAAATGTAAAACATCTATCCAATTATTTCAGCTAATATACAAGCATTAGGCATTCAAATTTCTAATTAAGAGACAACATGCCCTGTCAGGCATCTGCATGGGCTATTGAACATTGCCTAAAATGTTTCATAATTATTCCAGCTTAATAGTTCTAAAGATGTAAGCAACGTGCATACATTGAAGGATAGTGTGGCTTATCACATAAGAAGGCACAGCACACAGAACATGCTCTGGTTCCATGTATTCATGCTGAAGGTTTTTATTGGAACATGTTTTAATTAATTCTTGAGCAGAGAGGAATAGCACGCCACCAGTGAAAGTTGTTTAAACATTCCTTATTGAAAAAGAATCACAGTCTGTCGGCAGTAATAGATGTGCATTTGTCGTAGGATTTGTATTTTGACCTATCCTTCTCACTCCAACTCTTTTATAGTTTAGGATAAAAGCAGTTAACTGGGCAAAATTTTTAATATAAGCTTTGGCAAATTATTACAAACACAAACAAATAATAAGCCATTCTTTTTAAAAAATATAATCTGACTTAGGACATTTTATTTCTCATTTGCAAAATATTCTATTTGAGCATTACATTATAAAAACAGTGTTCTTAACCACCAGTTGTTCAATTTTTGGAGTATACAGACTGTAAATGACCACTTTTCAGGTCAAAGATAGTTGGGTTAACCAAATAGGGTGACATGGAAGAGAATATGTTATATTAAAAACAAAAATTTAACAGAAAATTGTACTAAAATAGATTTATAAATTAAGAACTCTTTCAGAAAGAAAAGAGTTTGAAAAAGTAAAAAATATGGACACATGATTAAATAAATAAATAAATAAATTCAGTTAGCGGTTTTTTAAATGGTGAATAAAGTTAAACAATGTTTATTTGGTGAACCAGAGTACACAAATATAAATGGCCTTAAATATATAAGTGTATGTTCATATCAATATCAACCCAACATATGTTCTTCAGGTGTCTGTAAAAATCAAGGAAACATAAGAAGCAGAATTCCAAAATGTGATCTTTAAACCAAGGAAATTCAAAACAGCCAACATGTAGAATTACAAAAAAAAAGGGGGGGAGAAAAAACAAATGACATCAGAATAAATGAAAAAAAAAAAGTATTAAGGGAGGAAAGAAAAAGAGAGAAGAGAAAGAGAAAGTGAGCACAATTTTCTAGCAGAAGGTCAAAGATGGACTCTGTGGAGTGGTATTACATAGGAAATTAGCAATAGTACGTCATCTGCAGAGAAAACCCTTTAACTATAAACACTATTATTTTGAATTTCATGGTTTGGAATACTAGGTTAGCTTATAACATAAAACAAATTTAGTAGTTAGAAAGTACACTATATCTTTACAACTTAATGCTAAAGTTTGTCTGATAACAATGCTTGATATAAAATATTTATTTCTCTCTCATCTCTAAATTCCTTTTCCACACTTTTTTTCTTGTCAATTTAAGGTGGTCTCTAAAATAAATTTGATTATCTTTAAAATCATTATTATCAGAATTATGCAGTATCATTAAATAAAATAAGCACCATTTAAATTGTCTCAACCTATGTAGACACAACTAGAGTAGACATGATACTTCTTCTTTACTAGTTTCTGTTTGACTGGTCCACCACACTAGAATCAATATTCTATAACTAAAAACCTGGAATCTTAGTTTTAATAGCAATTTGAAAAGTGAAAGAAGACAATGTAAGCTTCTTCCTAAAGCTACATAAATAAAAGTTAAAAATTTAAAAAAGACTTTTAAAATGTCAGTGTGAGGACCTCCATGAACATATTCCCATCCAGGAAACAAATATAATTTTTGAAAATTACTTTTTAAACCCAACCATTGAATGCCTCTGGAGGTTGCCCAGATGGCATACAGCAAATGAAGAAACACTTATACAAGAAAAACTACCTAAAATTTATAAGAATAGCAAGAATCTATGACACTTGAGTCACAACCCTTTGTGTGTTTTCAGTGCCTAGATGCTCGAAGCTGGTAGAATGTGCCCTAGAAAACAGGGTTCCTTAATCCTTCAGCTCCTAGTCAGGAGATATGATTTTTATTGGAACAGGCAAGTTGCCAGCATTTGTTTTCATCCCAGGTACAAGTTCCAAAGTCTATATTCCTGGTATGTGCATCCAAGTAATTTGGGGCTCATTTCCTGCAGCCAGTCCCCACTCACAGGACAGATGCTCAACCCTAGGAACAGCAAGCAAAGAAACAGGGATCTGGGTAGCCCTTTCCTAGGATTACTCATTTGGCAGAGGTTCCATTCCAAGAGAAGCAAATTAGAAAACCAGGGGCTATTGTCCCCACTTAGAACTCTGCTCCTATCCTGACTTTTGGAGCAATAGCTCAGAGATTTTACCCAGAAAGAGAGACAGTCCACAGGAACAGACAACTTCAAATATATCCCCAAGGGAGCTAACTTTATTTGAAGCACAGTTTAGAAAATATCAAACCAGTGGTTGTTCTAAAAAAAAAAAAAAAAAAAAAAAAGGACATTTTGTTAATTAACATTAAGAGAAATCTGACATCTTGACTGGAGAAATAAGATAAACTAGGCAAGCTAGTTTTCCAGAGAGAACCATGGAAAGAGACAACCAATAAATGTTCTCTTGGAGTCTGAACAGGCCTCAAACACTATTCCTACAAAGAGGCTCATGTTTAATTGAATCAGGCCATGGAGAAATTTATGCCCGAGGATACCGCTGAAACAGTAGAGCAATCTTCAGCAAATTCATGGAAACTAAAAGCTGAGTATGATACCAGAAAAGACAGAGAGGTCAGGGAAAGAGACAGCCAAAGATTCTAAAACTACTGGAATCTTAGGGTGACTGTACATAGGCCCAAGGCTACATTCTCTGAGAAGCATTATCAGTAACATTACCTTGAGAAGGAAATGGATTTCACTAAATTAATCCAAAGAATTCACTAAAGAAATAAATAAGAAAACCACAAAAACAATAATGACAATAGGAAGTAGCCCTGAATACAAGAGAAAGAGTAGTATCCGGAAATGTTACAATATATACCTAAATTGTTTGGATTTCAATAAAAAATTATAAGATGTGTGATAAAAGGAAAGTAACCTACAACCAGAAGGGAGGTGTTGTGGGAACCAGCAATAATAATGGCTGTGAGAGAGTTCAGCTGTTGAATTTAACAGAAAAATATTTCAAAGCACACATTATAAATGTTTTTATATTTTTAAATATCTAAGAAAATCATACTTAAAGATATAAAAAGATAATAGAGAATATCAATTAAAGATAAAAATTAGGTAAAAAGGAAACAAATGAAAATTCTGATGTTTAAAAAGAAAACTCACTGAAATAAAAAATTCACTAGATTGACTTAACAGTAGATTTGAGCCAAGGAAATAATCAGTCAACTTAAAGACAGCTTAATAGAAATTATGCAATGTGAAGAACGGAAAGAAAAGGAATGAAGGAAAGCAAACAGAACCTCAGAAAAATGCAGGACACTACTAAGTGAAGTAAAATGGGACTATTAGACAGAGAGAGGAGAGAGAAAAGACTAATATTCAAAGAATTAATGGTTGCAAACTTTCCAAAGTTGATAGAATCCCTTAATCTACACCAAGAAGCTCAAAGAATTCTAAGTAAAATTAATATGGCTGGGCACGTAATTTATTTTATGGGCTCGAAGATTTTTTGTGCTCATGCCTGTAATCCCAGCACTTTGGGAGGGTAAGGTGGTCATATCACTTGAGGTCAGGAGTTTGAGACTAGTCTGGCCTACATGGAAAAATCAAGTCTCTACTAAAAATAAAATTAACTGGGAGTGGTGGAAGGTGCCTTTAATCCCAGCTACTCAGGAGGCCGAGGCACAAGAATCACTTGAATCCAGGAGGCAAAGGTTTAATGAATTGAGATCATGCCACTGCACTTCAGCCTGGGCAACAGAGCAAGACTCTGTCTCTAAATACATACACACACAAAAATACACAGTAGCAAATATGTGGCAAGCCACAATAGAGAACATTTTGAAAGCAGCAAAAGAAAAATGACTCTTGATTTAAAAAGGAATCCTAAGATTAACAGCTGACTTCTCATCATAGACAAGGAGGATAGAAGACAGCAGTTGGCACATGACTTGCTGACCTTCTGCCTAGTTGTTTTATCCTTTACCGAAAGTGCTCTATTGATCTCTAAGTATTGTTGTTGATCATATATATATGTATATATCTTCCTTAGAACCTGTCAACTTTTGCTTCATGTATTTTAAAGCTCTGATGTCAGGTGAGTATATGTTTATAATTGTTATATTAGGTAGATAAGTGCTTATTTTTCATGCCTTTTTTGCATAAAATAATGTAACTTTTCCAACTCTTTACTTGCTATTTTAAAAAGTTGTAATCTAAAGTCTGTTTTCTGTAGACAACATGTATTTGAATCATACTTTTTAAACTCCATCCCTAGAATCCTGCCTTTAAATTGAATTATTGAATCTATTCACATTTAATGTTATTATTGATAGAGTTAGATTATCTTTACTATTTTATTGTTTTTATGTGTCTCATGCATTTTTTGTTTCTTTTATTTCTTGTTTACTGCTTTTTCTGTTCTAGTAAATGAACATTTTCTAGTGTGATGTTTTTAATTCTTTTATTGATTTTTCACTATATTTTTGTTATTGTCTTTGTGGGTTTTGTAAGTTTTATTATATAATTCTTATGTTATCAGGCTCTATTTCAGATTTCTCTCACTTAATTCCAGTGATATACAGAAATGTTACTCCTATATCTCTCTAGACTTTTTCTCATGTATGATTTTTGCTATACATATATACAGACCAAAAATACAGTAATAACCTTATTTGTCATTTATTATTAGAATAAGGTCAATATGATACCTCAGAAAAATGCAGGACACTACTAAGCAAAGTAAAATGGGACTATTAGAAGAGAAAGAAAAGACTGATATTCAAAGAATTAAGGTTTGCAAATCTATATATAATAAGCTATATTATATTAACCGTACTATATTAACCTTATTTGCCATTTCTTTTTATTTACTCCATACAGCTTTGTTCCAACCATTCCCTTTGTGTTTTTATTGGCAAATATGCTACATTTCTATATGTTATGGTTTTAACAACACAATTATACCCATGTTGTTTATATAGTTACTTTTTAAAATCATTTAAGAGAAGTAAAATACGTGTCTATGCTGTCTTTTATAACTATATAAGTATATATAATTATACATAATTTTTTTTAGTTGGAGTTTTACTCTTGTTGACCAGCCTGGAGTGCAGTGGCGCAATCTCAGCTCACTACACCTCAGTTTCCTGGGTTTAAGCGATTCTCCTGCCTCAGCCTCCTGAGTAGCTGGGATTACAGGCACCTACCACCATGCCCAGCTAATTTTTTATAATTTTAGTAGAGGTAATAATGAATAATTAAGTTGGGAAGTGTTCCAGTCTTATTTCTTGAAAGGGCTTTGTGAAGACTTGCTATTAAATCTTCCTTAAGTATTTGTAGAATTCATTGATGAAGCCATCTGAGCTTGAAAATTATTTATGTGGAAATGTTTTCATTGCTGATAATCTCTTTACTTGTTATGGGTCTTTTTTATTATTCTGCTTTTCTTGCATCAGTTCAGATAATGTGTGCATTTCCAGGAATTTGTTCATGTCATCTAAGTAATCTGATTTGTCAGTATAACAGTTACACACAGTATTACATTATCATTCATTTTATTTCTGTAAGGTTGGTAGCAATATCACTTCTTTTATTCCTGATTTTAGAAACTTGAGATTTCTTTCTTTTTTTTATATTCTTGGTCAATCTAGCTAAATATTTTTCAAATCTGTCATCCTTTTCAAAGGACCAATTTTGATTAAATTTGATAAGCTATTTTTTTATTATTTTCCATTATTTTCTTATTTCCACTCAAATCTTGATTACTTATTTTCTTCTCCTTGTTTTTAGTTTGCTCTCTTTTTTCTTTTGTGTATGGTGGAAAGTTAAAGAAATGATCTGAGGGTTTCTCTTCCTCCTTTTTCTTCTCTTCCTCTTCCTTGCTGTTTCTTCTTTTAAAGTACTTCTTGATTTCCAAACAAACTTCAAGGCTATGGTAAGATAGTACTTGTGTTAGTAAGAAACAAGAAAGTGTTGTAGCGACATATATACTGACATATATATTGATGCTATATAATTGAAAGTCCAGAGGTAAATCTGAACAATTATACTACTGATTTTCAAGGCAGGCGTCATGGTAATTCAGTGGGGAACAGCTAGTGTTTTCTGCGATTTGTGCTGAGACTTCATGCATGAAGTTAGACCTACATTACATCATATATAAAAGTTAACTTGGAAAGGATCAAAAATCTAAAAATATATATTATTTTGAGACGGAGTTTCGCTCTTGTTACCCAGGCTGGAGTGCAATGGCGCCATCTCGGTTCACCGCAACCTCCACTTCCTGGGTTCAAGCAATTCTCCTGCCTCAGCCTCCCGAGTAACTGGGACTACAGGTGCATGCCACCATGCCCATCTAATTTTTGTATTTTTAGTAGATGGGTTTTCACCATGTTGATCAGGATGCTCTCAATCTCTTGACCTCATGATCCACCCACCTCAGCCTCCCAAAGTGCTGGAATTATAGGCGTGAGCCACCGCGCCCAGCCAAAACTATAAATTTTTTATAAGGAGTTTTAGGGAAAAAACCTAGATGTAAATTTCTGTGCTTAGAATTAGGCAGTGATTTCTTAGACATGACACCAAAAGCACAAGCAGTGCAATAAAAATTAACTAAGCTTCATAAAAAATAATATTATTTGTAGATCAAAAAACACAAAAAGATGAAAACGTAAACCACAGAATAGAAGAAATTATTTGCAAAACAGTTACTTGATAAGTTACTTGCATTCAGAATATATAAAAAAACATGCAACTCAATAATAAAAGACCAAAAAAAAAAAGCTTTATAGTAGACAAATAATTGATTAGATATTTTTTTCTAAAAAATCTATGTAAATGTCCAGTAAGCACAAAGCACATCAAAAGAGACTGAACATCATGGTTAGCCATTAGGATGCAAATCAAAACTAAAATAATACACCTCTTTATACTCACTAGAATGGCTACAATCAAAAAGATAGATAAAAGCACATCTTGGTGATGGTGTGAAGAAATAAGAAATCTCTTTTTTTTTCCCCTGGGTAGAAGTTTTTTAACTTTTATTTTAAGTTCAGGGGTACATGTGCAGGTTTGTTACATAGGTAAACTTGTGTCATGGGAGTTTGCTATACAGATTGTTTCATGGCCCAGGTATTAAGCCTGGTCCCCACTAGTTATTTTTCCTGATCCTCTCCAAACCTTGACCCTCTAACAGTCCCCAGTGTGTTGTTCCCCTCTATGTGTTCATGTGTTATCATTTAGCCTCCACTTATAAGGGAAAACATGTGGTATTTAGTTTTCTGTTACTGTGCTAAATTGCTAAGGAACCAAAATGAGAATTTTTATACAGTACTGGTGGAAATATAAAATAGTATCTTCCAAGAAGGTTAAACCCAGCAATTTCACTGCTAGTTGTATCCTCCAAAGAAATTTTTTTTAAAAGTCCATACAAAAACTTGTTTAGGAATATTCATAACAACATTTTGTTTCGTAGTCAAAAGTGAAACTAACCCAAATTCTCATCAACTAATAAAAGGACAAACAGAATGTGGTATTTCTAGACAACAAAGTGTTATTCTGCAAAAATAATAATAATAATTGAAGGACTAATGCATGTTATATGAATAAGCCTGCAAACAGCTATGATAAATGAAAGAAGCCAATCACAAAAGATGACATGTGACATGATTCCATTTACATAAAATGTCCAGAATAATCAAATCTATAGAGACAGAAATTAGGTTGGGGATCGTGGGAATGGAAGTGACAGTTAATGGGTACATTGTTTCTTGGGGATGATAAAGATGTTATGGAATTCAATGTATTGATAGTTGCACGCTCTCTGAATATATGAAGATCATTGAATCGTATGCTTTTGGTAGATTATTTATGTGGTATGCGAATTATATCTCAATAAAGTTTTTTTTCTTTTAAAGAACATGAGAAAAAATGGAGATATAATTTTAGTTTCCATTATAGAATGATGACAATTGCTACATCTTCTGTCTTGGAATCAAATAAAAACTATGAGTTAGAGTACTAATAGGCCCATTTTCTATCACTCTGGATGGCATCTCTCAATGCCATTGTCTTACTATTGCTGAGACAGTACTTCAGTCTTCAATGTGCATAACCAAGCCATAACTCCTTGTCTCCATTCCTTACAAAGAGTAGCAGAACGAAAGATGTTCCCTAACCCAGCATCTTTCTACGATTTCCCTACAATCTGCTATGCTAAAAATTTTTACCTTTCTCAAGTCATTTTATTTTCTCTTTTTTTTAAGTTACCAGTGAGCCTTACTCAGACCTCAAATCAGAAACCCCTTCCCAACTGCTTTATCTGTTTCTTGATTTATTGTCTATGGCATTCAGTATATCATGATGTAAGCTCCATAAAATCAAGCATGTTGCCTCTTTTTGATATGACTGTTTCTCCAGTCTTCTAGAATAATGCTTATAGATAGCTGGCATGAATTAATGAATAACAAAATGAATAGGTTTCAGCTGATTTCATTTGTATACAAATGATTAAGACAAATAGGACACGTTTAGTGTCATTTTTCTTCTACTATTGAATTAATAGATTAATAGCTCTATAATCTGGCTACTCAGAAAAACTATTGTCTTTGTCTTTTATACTCATCTAACCATAAAGATTAGGGAGCTATTTTCATTTTTCTATCAGTGGCTCCCAAATTTGGTGTGTATCAATAATTTGTATTTTTGAAAAGTAATAAGCATTTTCTTTTGGAATCTGTATTTAGAATGAAAAATTTAATACACCTAATAAAAGTATTGATTTATAACAATGTATATTAAATATGTGTGTGTGTGTGTATGTGTGTGTAAATTTATATATAAATTATCTCTCCCAAATAAGGTATATGATGAGTATGAGTCCATTTGTTTTTTAATGTTGGGTGGCAGAGAAAAAAATAAGAAATAGTAAGAGAAAAAAAGAGATGAATGCTTTCCGTTAAAATATTAAAAACAAATGCATTTGCTATGTATTTTAGGAAAATTTCAAATTTTCAAAATAACATTCGGGATTTTTAAAGCTTTATCTATGTAAATTTGAAAACTAAATTTGTCAATGAAGATTTTTTTAAATTTAAACAAAAATGTGAAAGTTTAATATTTCATTACAAAAAACAATTTAATACTCTTTTGTGATATTATTATAAAATGCTATTAATATTATAATGTTTTGCAATCTGAGGAAATTATTATAGTTAGAAAAATGTATCCAATTTAAAAAAAATTTAAATACATAATATAAAGACTAAGATAAAATATAATTAAATAATATAATTTATATATTATAAAATAAATAAACAAAATATAATATAATTTATAAAATAAATTATAAATGATTGGGGAAATGACTGAGTGGGAGCTTTACTCTCAGAAATAATTCAAAAACAAAGGTCCAACAGGGGTTTCCAGGTAACAGATCTAACATAGAATTATACACAAGGAAACACGCTATAAATGTCACACTGTCATCCTTGTAACTTTAAAAAGTTAATGTTTCTTATTTTGCAGGGTATATGTATCAAGAATATTTATTTTGGCTAAATGCGGAAAGCCCAAGTGTTAAAATTAATATTATTATAATAAAATAAATGTATGGTATTTACAAATATACCTAAAATGTTAACCACAAATACTATTTAAATGTTAGTATTTGAACGAAGTGGAGGAGCAAAAATTTACTTGTACCATTACCTGAGATTACTCCTTAGGTCACTGTGCTGCACATTTGACATTCTAAATAAATGCTGTTTTGCGAATGAATTTGGTAGAGAAGAAACGTATTCTTTTGGCTTGCTCTGTCAGCCCCAACTATTGTGGAACATTATTTTGTAATAAAGGTATTGAATAAAAACAACAGCAAGAAAAATAAACCAAGAGAACTTTAAGATCATTTGAGTCTTCTATTTAATTAAGCAATTTTATTCTACTTTTAATATAGTGATAATGAGTAAGATGATGATGCATTTCTATTAAATACACTCGTTTGAAGATTATTAGTGAGGGCTGGTATCTGCTTGAGGTATCTAACTTTTCTATGTCACTTTCATTTTTCTTCATATTCTGTACTCTTGATTTATATCTGATTCAAAGATTTGTCATGAATGTTACTATAAATTATTTAGGATTTTCTTCTCTATGAAATTTTGAGATTGAAAGTTGATTCTTTGCATTTTATCCTCACAAGATGTTAAAAAAAACTATGAGTTATAACTGTTTTCTTGAAAGATTCATGCTCTAAGTCTAATTAACAGGCTAAAATGTAGAGTTTGTATTTTATTTAAAGTTAATAATGTTATTATACCTAGTTACATAGCAGTACAAATCATGAGATAATCTAATATTTATTACTTTTTCTATAATTATTATCTAAAATATATAAACATTTGTTGGCTCAAAAGTATCTAATCTTTCTAAGGATTTTATATAATTTACTTTCTTAGTATTCATATTAGCTCTCATTTCACTATTTCTTTATCTATTTGAATTTCCTTAATTTTTTTTGAACATACAATTAACAACTTCGCCACTGAATTATTGTGGTATTTTCTATTACAATTAAAAGTAAACATTTATAATCAATAACTAGTAGAATGTCAATGCAAAAATTGCCTTAGAACCAGTTTTACTCCCAATTGGATCTGGAATGCTTGCCTATATTTGAACATGCATATTCAGATATTAACTATACATAAAATGTCACACTTGCTTTTATCGTTGACACTGGTACACTAATTGGCTATAAAAGTACCTACATGATTGTACCATCGATGATGAAATATGATTCATAGGGGCTAGAATGGATGTAAACTAGATATTATGTGATTCAGTTTTCCAAAGCTTAGACCTGACACCAGAGCCAAAGCAATTAAAAAAAAAAAAAGGAGATTTGACCTGAACACCAAAACTAAAACTACATAGCAATGCACCATTAGCCATTTTCTCAACTTTCTGTTTCAATCTAGCCTTAAGGGAAAGTTCCTCACTATGAAAAGTGATCAAGTGATTATTTCCCAAAGGCTTTAAGTGAGGTTCTTTATAGGTCCAGGAAAGGGCTCATGTGGGCTGAGTAAATTGTTAGATAATGTGCAGCCAGTGCTAAAATGTGACCCCAAAGATAATGTAGGAAAAGCCAGCCAAGAAGAGGAAATGAAACAAACTGGTTTCCAGAGCCTAAGAGTGTGAGAAGCTGGTATAAAGCAGTAGACACTTTTGATTGCCCTTGACCCTACACATTTAGGAGGAGGAGGACAAAGAAGAGATGAATAAATACTGAACACTTAACATATGGCAATCACAGGGCCAGTTGAGTTATTAATTTGCAGAAAGAACTATATAATTTAGGGCTAAGTGGAAAATAAAAATTGGGGGCCCCTATTCAAAAAGCATTAAGAATTTCCATAGAGCAACAGCAGAGCATTAAACTAACTGCAAGGCTCTTTTAAGCACAGAGTGCTGTGCTGTGTGACTACATGGTTCCCATGTCCATGAAGCTGGCTCTGCTGGTTTGTCCTTGGTGCCTTCACAAATACTATAAAGCATATTCTATTATCCCTCTTCATTGGTTAAAAAACTGACACATAGAAATATCTGTTATAATTTGCTCAAGTTTACACATCATGCAAAGGACAAAAACAGGTACATACAGAATAGCCTCTTTTATTTTACCAGGTGATACATTTTAAATGCTTATAAAGCACAGTAAAGGGATTGTATACACCATCTTAAAAATACGTATTACTGTTCATATGTTGTCCATTTCTGATTATCTCTTGATATGCTCTCATCCTGCTTTAGTATAGCAAGCACACTTCCCTCTGCAACTGTCCTGCTAATAGTTTTCCAAATTAGAGTGTGGTTACACATCCAACGGATAGAATACTGCACTCCAGCCATGATAACCAGAGCGGTCATTGAGTTTTTCAGCATGAGTATAGAGGTAGGACTCCATTATTGCTAAAGACACATGACTAGAAAGGTTGAAGCTGAAGATTCAATGGACTACATCATGGTTGGTCCTCTAAAAGGTCATTAATATTGAAGATCAAGTGTAATTACTCTCACAAAATCCCATGATGCTTGTAAATCTTATTTTTTGCCATTTTTTCTTTTCTATTTTGTAATAGAGTGGTGGTCTTTTGCCCACAGGAGTGTACTCCGGGAATCACCAGCACTTGTACTGTGTCATGGAAGGAGAACTGCCATATTATTATCTAATTTTTTTGAGAAAGGTGAGTGATAAAGGACATGCTGTAAATATCATATGACTTCCCTCTGACCAAATTAGGTCCTGTGAATTGTATAAGTGAGCAAATCTAATTTTAGTGAACAAAAGAAGCTGGGAGATGCTGAGTGTAATTTTTATATAAAAATAGGAAGTCTCTAAAGACAGCTCTCCTTAAACAGATGAATGCAAATTACCAAAGTCATCCAAATAGAGAAAGTTGATTTATGCATTTTCCATTGTATCCTTCAACAAAAAAAGCTTTTTCTGTTTCCAAATAGCATGCATTTGGGGTAAAGTTTCACTTTACGCACCAAGAATGGCTGAGAGAAGAGAGCTCCAAAGCAGTCATGTAGGGAAATTGTTTCTCTATCTTTTTTTTTCTAGAGCACAGCTTCTGCCAAATAGTCTGTCCAACTGTCTACTGTATCCACTTTTAGCTACTTGAATTTTAATTAAAAAATAAAAGTTTCAATGTTATGTATCAGAATGCATGATTAATTTTCCATTGGCACCCTATGTCTTCAGCAGAGGGCAGACGTGATGAGAGAAAAATCAAATTCTGCTTGACCATAGACAGCAGCTAAATTCCCGAATCAACACCAGCCATTTTAGAAGATGGGCCTTATTCCATCACCCTCACAGCATTCTCAGTGCTTATTAATTTAGTTGTAGCTTTCAGTGCACAAATATCTTAAAACTGCCAGTGAATTTTTAACTACTAATACAATCCTTAAGTGACTGTCTTTTTCAAGACATATGCTACTTATATGGTTTTCACTACCCCTAGAGGATTTCTTCTTCCCCTTTCCTCTTTCCAGTATAGGCCTTTCTAACAGTAGCTTTTATTATCTACAGCAAGAATGAAGGAGTACAATTATCTCTCTCTTTATATATTCCTGTATGTGCAGTTTGTAGGGTGGATTTTCATCCATATACCCATGCAGTCACATATTAATTCAAGAAGTATTTAATGAGTGTAAGCTGCTTATTAATCCCTCTTCTAAGAACTGAGGATCTTTCAGACAAAATCTCTCCTGGAGCTTAAAGAGCAGCAAGTGACATTTGTTGTTAGTAAAATAATATTTTTAATTGTTTAATTGGAAAGTTTTTGTCACCCTAGTACTGTACTTGCACCTTAAAACCCAGCCTTTCACCATATGTAACTGTTTTGGAGATCTTCTCATGGTACATGTTTCAAGTTTTTTGTGACTCTTTCCCTTACATCTAGATTGCCTTTTCTTCCTTTTAAAATATGTAAATAAAATGTCTCCAATTCTCTATCTGTATTGGTTCATAATTTAATTTTAAAATAAAACAGTTGCAGTATTTAATCCTGTAACTTACAGGAAATTCACTGTCCACCTTCTCTCAAAAGATTTTTAGGAATAACTAGAACCTTACATTTCCATGGTTACATCTCACTACAATTCCTTTTACCCTTGAATTCTCCGTATGTATTTTTTTGTGTCGAATCCTATAGATCCTGGCCACTTTTTTTTTTTTTTTTTGTCATTTTACTTGTGGAATTTGTTATTTCTCCTTCTTCATTTTCTAAAGGTTTTCTTCAAGGCATTAACAGAAGTTTAGGTGTAATTATTAAGAATGACTGTAGCATAAGCATAGTCTAGGAACCAATTAAATATTCTCAGTGTTACATATCAGTTTGGTAAAGACTATGTAATTTCTGCCATAAGGTGGAAATACTAGATTCCTCTCTTGGCCCTAAGTTTTATTTGTTGACATGTTGTTGGTTCAACTCTCTAGAAACCTCATCTGAGCTTCAGGCCTTTACATCCAGTATGTATTCTATCTTATTTTTGGTATTCCAAATGTATCTCAACTTCAAATGTCTAGACTAAATTCATCAACTTTCTTTCCAAAACAGGCCTTCTATCAGTATGTCTTATCTGAGTAACTTTGGTAATTTTGTCATTTGTCTATTGCTTAAACATCAGTAACCCAGTCCAGTCTAAGAACAATGTTATCTTTACTGCAGCCCCAAATAAATGGAAATTATAATATTTTAATCTTAAAGCCCTTTCAAATATATCAGGTGCTACAAGTACATTGTTAAATAAAATAGATATTTAACCAGCACTTATTATTATTTTATTTATTTATTTATTTAGAGACCGAGTTTTGCTCTGTCGCCCAGGCTGGAGTGCAGTGGCACGATCTCGGTTCACTGCAACCTCCGCCTTCTGGGTTCAAGCAATTCTCCTGTCTCATTCTTATTACGCAGCCTGTAGACTTCAAAATCTCCAAGAAGGTTCTTATTGCTCCCGCAAGTACATTTTCTTTCAACAGAAGCGTTCTATTTTGACATTGTCTTCTTTTACTCCTGTTGCGCTGATTTCGTGCTCTCCATGCCTTCTCCTCCAGGAGGCTCCAACTAGTCACTCTTGCTCCACCCTGATGAGGGAGCGTTTTGCTTCTAATGCCCATTGTCATTTTGTTGCAATGTCTGACCTTAGCAATTTGTGTTCTTGTCTCAGGCAATGAGTGTAAGAAGTAGGTAGAGTAGAGGATGGAAAAGAGGAGGAAAGGATTAAAGTTAAGCCTTCCTGGCAAGAATCCTCTCTTCAGACCCCAATATGTAAATAATGTTTGCCCCATCAAATGTCTGGGTCTTTCTCATCATTATATGTTCTTTTAAATTGAGATTGTGTTTCTGAAACCTCAGTGACTGAAATGCTTGCTGAATGAAGTAGCAAATATCAAATTTCCGCTAGTAGATATGTTCCATGATTAATTTGCTGTGATGTGTAGTAGTTTGTAGCTCCATTATGTATTTTTTAATCTTAGAGGAGTTCTTTATTTGACTTTTGTCTTGTAGAAACAAACACAACAGAACCAAACAAAAACTTTGGCTTTTTGTTCTATTTTGAATTGAAGATAATAGAAAGCAACTCACTGCTTCAATATATCTTCTCTGATGTCTGCCAGTTTCTCTAACGTTTACGATGAGAAGGCCATTCTGATTCCTCAAGGGTTTTAGATATTTTAGATTATTTAGATATCACATGAAAATAAGTTGTATATAATGAAACATGTTTTAAATACTTTAAAAGTATTTTACCTTTAAAATTGCAAAATAAAATTAAGCTGCTACTTCTGAATCACTCAGGAAGATGCTGAAATAGAGAGGCTTTATGTATTAAGTATAGAATAATATATTCTAAAATATTTTATCCTTTAAAATATATTATTGATTATAACATTACTTTTTTCAAAATACATGAAAACAGGAACTTATGAGTTAAAATCGAGGGAAATTGTATTCTTTATCCACTCTGACGTGACTTAATTTTGCAAAAGTATGTAGACAGTGAGAAAATTTTCATCCTTTATGTGTTATATCAAAGAGGAACCATGGGGCATATTAAGTATAAGTCTTACATATAGGTGCATATTTCCTTAATGTACAAAGTTCAAATAAAATATCAAATGTATGTACTTTTTAATATTATTTTACTCCAAAATTTCATGTTTTATTATACTAAAATAATGTACTGCCTTTTATTATGTGATTTGTGTTTTCTGCTTCCTGTTTTTTCTCAGATATGTTAAAATGCTTTGTGTCACTAATTTAATCTTCTTTCCCTTGTCTCATTAGTAGGTATTCTTTTCAGAGATATATATTTTTGTATAGAAGATATAAACTATTCAGTTCACATTGTTTCTAAAACATCTTTATTATCGTCCATGTTCAAACAGAAACACATTGTTTAATTATGCTAGTAGCCTTTGCACAAAAAAGCATCAAGCCCCTGTTCTTCCACATAACATTCTGAGGACTTCGTGGCTCCAGTTCTCCATTTTTAAAATATAGTTAGGTGATAATTTTGTTACCTTTCAACCCTTAACTTTGAAAAAGAAAAACGGTGTCACCTAATCATTTTGTTGATATTTTATTGTACTCCCTTTTCCAAGACGAATTAAGTTAGACAAAAGGATCAACAGGATGTGCCTCCGGGCTGAGGTGGCCTAGGTTTGGACTCAAAATCTGGAAATCACTTCTGTGATTTTAATATGAGTTGAGTTTATGGTCAACAGTTTCGCAAGGATATAAATGTCAAACATTGTACATAACACCCCGCAATGTCAGCCATTATAAAGATATTCTATACTGCCAATATTTTAACATTAATCACGGTACTTCTAAATTTGTTAAGTAGGTTTTATTATTTTCATAGTGTATTAATCATTTTGTTTATTCAACAAATGTTTATTAAGCACCTACTGTAAGTTGGTCACTGTGGAATGCTTTGGCACAAGGCCTCTTACTTCACATGCTGATACTATAATGGGTAGAAACTAAATAATAGTAAAAAAACACAACAATTATAAAACAAATACAACATTGAAATGTAAATAACTGACAAAGCTAATTAAAGCTAACAAGTAGTAGCTTTCACATAAAGATCATAAAATATATTAAATAGTGAGTTGAGCTGTATCTTTACCAAGAATACAAGAAGCAGAATCTTTTGAAAATGAAAGAAGCACGTTAGGGAAACACGGCTTCAGGAATGTATTTAATTATTCCAAGGTACAAATCAGTACAAGGAGAAAAGATTCTTTATTAATAGACTAAATAAACCAGCTTAAGAAAAAAGTTTCAGAGATACGTATTAATCATCAGTATGTATTATCAATAATTCTTTAATTGGTGGACTTGCAACTGATGACTTTGTATATTGTCACTGGAACAATAAAAAGACTAAAATGAGGGATTTCATTCATATTTAGTTGCCAAAAAAATCTTTCAGACAATTTATTATTTTTAATGGTTGAAAAAAGGCAAGGAAGAAAATGATACCTTTAAAGTCTGAAAGTTAAAGCTGATTAGAGGACAGTTAAGAAATATCTAATGTTGATCATGTTTAAATCTCTCTACATTTTTATCTCCAATTTACTTTGTTGTTCAATATAATATTCTCTTCACTTCTATTTTCATTCTCCACCTTAACATGACCACATCTACCTCTAGTCAATAAAATGAATTGGTGAGTTGTTTTGTTTTTATACCATTTCCTTTGTGGTCTTTCCGTTTGTGCAGGCATTAAACAAATTGCTGCTTCACAGAAACCATTACTTTATTTTCTTACTCTTATTTGTATTGATTATGAAATAATCAAATTATAGTATCAAATGAACCAAATTTAATTTTTTAAAAGCTCTCAGACATATTCACAATGAGAAACTGTAATTAGTAAATCTGCAAATCAATGGTATATTTATGCAAAGTTGACTCACAAAGGTTCTTCCATATTAGAGAATTGATTATGCAAGTCTTTGTCCAATCTGGGCTTGTTCTTGTAGAGCATCAGGACAGTAACAAATGCTACTAGAGTTCACTGAAGCTTAGGAATTTCTTTTTAAAGATGCTCAAAGTCATTTTGTAACATGAGAATTTAGAATGACAATAAAAATGACTCATTGAAAGGCAAACAATATTAGAGATAAACCCCTCTTTAATTTAAATAATTGATAAAATGTATGTAATATATTAGGCATTCTCGTATCAAATCCCAATCAGTTGTCATTAGTTGATTGATAGAAACTTAATAACACAATATTATACTTGTGTTTAGATGATAGGTGTATTTCTGCTCCTGGTTCACATATCTTTTTTTGTATCTTGTTTCTACCTTAAACTGGTAAAATTATCTAGTTTGTTTTCTCTTCAATCCATAAAAATTGTCTATTTCTAGAATCAATTATAACATATATCTAATATTCAATATTGATATCTAATACGATATCTAATAAAATGTTCATAACAAAAATATTTTATGTATGAATAATTCTTAGAACATCTCAATAAAAAATTCTAAAACTTTATTAATGAAGAGGCATGACTTTTAAGTAGAATTAATTCAGTTTTCTCAAAATCTCTAACTATTTAGATAAAGTGTTTATAGCTTGTCAGAATTAATTTAAGCCTTACTTGCATAGTATTTTTTTTCCTTGTTTGTTCCTGTTAATATGCCTGGAGAGCTGAGATCCAAAAAATAAATCCTGACATAGAATATGAAAAAATAAAATGAACAAAACTGGAAAAAAAAAATCAAGATAGGCATTACAAATTAACCTTCTTGACCATCTAAAGATTTAGATAGTTCTTAGGAAATATTTAATTTTGTATAGAACGTTTTATGACTAGGCTTACTAAGATAGTTAATTTATTTTTAATCAGAATAACTTGATCAATTGCCTTGATGCATACAGTTATTTAATATCATGTTCTGACTAAATATTAAGTTTTTTGGCCAAGCTAATGTTGAACAATTCTTTCTGCCAATTTTGAGTAATAGATGTTTACTGCTTTTTAAGCTCCTTCTAAACTTATAACACCAACAAGGAGATTATATTTAAATGTGTTTATTTAAATTCGGCCAACATTAATTGAGCTTCCATTTTGTGATAAGTGTGAGTATCTGCAATGCAGAAAATAATTACAGTCCATATGTCCAAAAAATGTATAGAAATTAAAATATTTTATTAGTTACCTATGGCTGTTTAATACCTCACTCCAAAACTACAATGACTTAAAATGACAATATTACTTTGCTGTATCTTATGGTTTCTGTGGATCAGAAAATCAAGAGTGGCTATGCTAAGTAGACCTGACTTGGGTCTCTCATGAAGTCAGAGTCAGATGTAGGCTAAAGTATCTGACAGTGTCCACATAAATGGCTAAAATTTAATGATGGTGTTTGTGGAAGTCTTTATGTCTTTCTTTCCAGGCCTCTCTACTGGGCTGCTTGACCTCCCTCATGACATGGCAGTTGGTTTCTCCCAGAGCAGATAAGTCAAGAAAGCAAAACAAAAATGACATTGGACTTTATGATCTAGCCTATGGAGTGAAACACCATCATTTACTTTGTATTCATTTTGTCACACAAGAACAAGCATGATTCAATATGGGAGTAGGCTATACAGGAGACAGGGACCACTGGGAGCCATCTTGAATGCTCCCTACCACAGGCATCAAAAGCAAATAATTACAAAACAGTACATCAATCCAACAATGACATTATATACAAGGTAAATACATAGGACACAATAATAAAGTCATAATTGTATATAAAGATGTGATAGAAATTCTAATTAGGTGTTATACCAGAAAAACATAAATTTCCTCAGTAAGATGAAATAGAGCATATGTGTGTTACATTTTAGAAGTAAATATTATTTGTTTTCTATTCAATACTTTACTAAAAAAATAAGTTAAACTATACTATATTGCTAGTTATAGAAGTAAAGGTTGAATACAATTTCTTTAGTACAATTTTTTGAGTTCTTTATTCGAATCACAAAAACTTTATTGACAATTTTCTAAGAACATAGTGCTGAATGTACCTTTAAGAGCAAAAAAAAAAAAAAATCACAAAGTATAAAGTGACAAGAAATAGAATGATGACCATATGACTAATTTTCTTACTGCCTTATATAATAGTAACAAAAAATTAAAAGCTGAATGCAACTTACAATTCAACCCTTGTTTGAAGGAACAGGATTTTTGTGATCATCAGTTGTACATCTAAATGACTACTATTAATACATACCAATCAATACTGGGCATATTAGCAGATGTGTCTTTGGACACAATATTTTTTCTGATAATCATTGATGAAATTAATACATTCAGGTAAAAGTGTTTAAAATAATCTATTAGCACATTTATCTTAAGAACAGATAGAAAACAACGTATATAAATATACATATATTTATTTCATGTATCAGTAAGCATAATAAATCACAATAACAACAATCATACAATATTGGAGACATACAGCAGTTTTAAACTAAACGTAGTCAATTTGGTGAAATGTTTAGCCCAAGGTTATGTTCTCAGTTTGTAAAATTAAAATGAGACCAGGTTTCTGTATTCTGATTCTTAATTCTCTTTCAACAGTCAGTTCTAATGAAGATGACAGCCATCATTTAAATACACATCATTAGGTAAAGAACATAAATGTCAATAAAACATTTTCTATTAAGTAGCAGGCTGACGGCACCATAAAAATGAAAATTTTTCAAGTTGTAAAATATAGTCAAAGTCATAATGGAGTACATTAATATAGTTTGGCATTCTCTCTGTATTCCTTAGTGAACTGAAAAAGAGCTTTAATTAAAAGCGATTTTGATTGCTTTACGTTCAAACTGCAAAAGATGTACAATGTTTTCCAAGAAACTGTTCTTCACACTAAACTAACTTAAACAGATGTACGCTACCTATCAAGTAACTTCATTTATTTTTCTTTGAGTTTTAAAAATTTCTTTCATTGGTATTTATTTGAATTTATGTTACACAAAGGGCTTGAATTTGTGAGTTCATCAGTGGCGTGTTAAGCCCATGTTAGCCCACATGTGTTAGTCAATGTAGTAGAATGTACATTTTTTTACATAACAGTACTTATTTCAAGGGTTTGCGAAATCAATAGACACAGAAACACGGTGCCAACTTTGTGTTTTTACCTTTCATATTGCTTCATTCATAACACTAATATATGATCCTCCAAATTTGCCCAACATTATTCAAAGTAGAGATCTGAGAGTTTTCTTGTTTTTAAAGTATACAGCCACGAATACTTTGAACTGCATGATATAAATTAACTAAAAAAACAATTTTTTAAAAAGAATTGCTGCTACTGACAAATCTAACTTCAAGAAAATTTTGTTTACAATGGGAAACCAAAATGGATGTTCAATCCTAAAAGATAATTGTACTATCCTTAATCTTGACAGAGCATCACTTTTTCAAAAAATTATAGATTAATGCTTATAATTAACTTAGAAGATTTTTTGCAATATAAATCAGGAAACATTTATATTTTAAGGGTGTATGACAAAAGTTACCTGAAATTAGGTGCCTATAAATAAAATATAATTCTAAGTCAATTTGAGACAAATTTAAAGACTAGTATGAACTTGTTATCTAGTCTTGAGAAATATTCCTTTATTCTCTTTGTTTTTTTGTCTTGAGCATTAATATAGAATTTTGGAGGGAAATCACAGGAAAACTGAAGACATCTGTCCACCAAGAAAGGCATAAAAGCTATAAACTAAAGATAGATATATTTTCAACTAACTGCAGTCTTCAAGTAAGCAGCTGTTATTTTAAAAAGCAGAAGTAGAGACACAGAGAACTAGGATCTCAAATAGAATTGAGACCTAAAATTATGCATAAGGAATTAACATATTTTAATCCTAAAGAAAAAGAAGAAATATATTAAAGGTCATCATGACTAGAACTTTTAATTGTCAAAAAGCTTGTATGCATACATCTTATCAGATGATTTCCATTTGTGAGTGATTCTTGATTCTAATTCTCATTTCATTATAACAAAAGGGAAAACTATCACATTTCAGCAAATCAAAAGATAACCTCAAATATCTCCTTCACCTCCGTCCTTCAATTCTTGCTTAAAGGAATTGTATACCCAAAAGCACATATATGCACTCTCATATAAGTACCACTAAATGCCATGCAGTATTATTTATGAGGAAAACATTACCACTCAGGTACACAGAGTTGCAAATAGTCTTACTTATATTTTTGTCATTTTACAAACATTTCTGGCATTAGCATCAAAAAAAAAAAAAAGGAATAAAAGTAACAGTTTCTAGATAAAACAAGAGTAGACTTAGAATATCTATGATTTAACATATTAAAGTTTCCCTCCCTCCCTTCTTTCCCTGTTTCCCTCCTTCCCTCCTTCCCTCCTTCCCTCCCTCCCCCTCTTTCTCTTTCTCACTTTCCTTCTTTCATCCTTCTTGCAAATACTCTTCTTATCACTTATCTACACATGTATTCTCATCTGGAAAGATCGAAGTTTTACCTTTGTATGACAACAGCTAAAATAGTTTGCAGGAAATTAACTAAAGTTCCTGGGAAAGTTTTCATGTTGAAATACTTCAATTTTGTGTGCAGACATTCCAGTCACTGCCTTGGTTAATCTTATTTACTCATTCTGAATTTAGATTGCTTCATCTATGTAATGGGAATAAAATAACAATACCTTGAGATGACAGTTGTGAATCATACAATTTTTTTGTAGATCTTATTAGTGTAAGATTAATAATTTTGTTTTGAATATATTATCCAAAGTTGCAATAAAAATTACAATTAGAATGCATTCTCCAGGTGGAAATGTGGCAATCAACTCTGAAAGATTGTGTTCAAAAAGAAAATCCATGTATGTCAGTTATGTATGTATATTAAGATAACAGAGATGATACATAAAATGTATCTAATGCAAGCCAAGCAAACTTTTAATTTTTATTTCAGCACAAATAAAATCCCTATTGTAAACAAGAGTTATCTTCTATAGTCAGTAAACAAGAAAGGTTGACATATTTTTTAACCTAATAAATAAATAAAATATCTAATGCAATGTTAAGCATATGTTAGTTGGTCAATATTGTTTGTAAACTTGAATTTAAAACTCTTAATAGAATCATGTGTTCTAACATCTTACCCTCTCAAGGAATTCCTACTACAACCTCAGTGCATTTAAGTACCTGTATATAATGGGAAGCTCATTATTTTTTGAGGCAGAGGCTGTTGCATTATTAGACAATTCTAATTGCTGATAAATTCTACCTTAAGTTGAATTCAAACACATGCTTCAACAATTTACACACTTGAGATCTATTAATTTCCTGTGGAGAAACAGACAACAGGTTTACTTTATTTTCTATACAGTAGTAGTCCTTTAAGTATTTGAAGACAACATCCATCTCTCCCTCTAGATATTCCTTAATGATTTTTAAAAATATTTTAAAATGCATAACTTTTTTATCTTTTAGTGTGTAGTCAATTTCAATTTTGGTTGTGAACAGATAGATGTTGCTACAGTGATTTGTTTTGCTGTTAAGGGAAAAAAGAAGTAAGGAAAATAATAATGTAAAGTGTGAAAAAAGTGCTGGTGTCCTCATTAAAATGTGATTAAATGTTTAAACTTCCAGTACATTAACCCTGACATTTTGTCTTTTAAACAGTGTCAGGTAATGAAGGTCAACACAAGCAAGCATTCTGTTTCTGGCCCTTAGTTAGAAGCACACTGTACTTGGACTTCACAGCAGGGAACTGTCAGGCACTGTTCTCCTCTGTGCTGCTTCTCTCTAAGTACTAGCTTGCAGCTGGCTCCAGCATATGGTAGGGTATGGAGATATTTTCTGGGGTCCACTGCTTCAATCACTGTTTAATGATTAATTACTGCAGTCTGATGTCAGGGTGAGACATTCAATGCTTCAGGTAGAAATCTTAACTATAGAAAATGACAGGAGGCAGGGTTTTGAAAGCTGAGTTAACTTTGTATTTCTTCTGATGAATTTACCCGATTTTTCTATCCACTTGCAAAATGTGAGGTGAAAAAAGACAAAATTGTCAAGTAGCAAACGCCAACCAACAATGACAGGGGTGGTATTCAGCAGAATAGTCTATGATTGTCACTCACAATGAGAATAGTGCAGACAGTACACAATAACTAACTCTCTACTGGAAACCAAGCAAACAACTTTCAATTGACATTCCGGGATATAATGGCCTGAGCTGTGAAAAGAGTCTTCTGACAGTGTTCCTTGTAAGCAAATAAGGGAAGATACGTTTTCTACCAATATGTTTTTGAACTCCCTGTAACCTGACGAATGAGGAGATAATATTCTTTATTGTGTATAATATTTAGCAGTAAAAGAAATAATCTGGTAAAAATACTACCCTGATATTAAAGTAGTATAATTGACTATTTTTATTTCTCCGTAATTGCCTGTAACTTTGAACAATTTATATTGAAAGAAATTTTAGTTTAAAAATAATGCAGCAATATGACAGCTAATACGGACATGTATCATGCAAGATGAAAAATTAACTTTGGATTCTGATAAATTTAGATAATAATTTAAAATAATCCAGTAATCATTAAAATGTTCACTAATTCAATTAATCTTTTTTGTCTATAATTTTTAGTGACTTCTGGTTTTCGATGAAACCAGTAACAGCTTTCTTTTCTCATTCTCTGTGTTTTTCTTCAATATAGTTACCTTGAAACAAGCTCAAAATACTTTTACAGAATGAGAAATATTTTTAAAAATTGCCAAATAACTATTATTCAATGATGTTGGTCATTATCCTTTGCATGTGGCTTGGTAATAGATAAAGAGATAATTAGAATGTTTTAAGGGTACAAAAGCAATTTGTGCAGATAGGATTACAATATCTATTTGTTAATAGATTCCAGAAGATCACCAATCTGTAAATAGGCATTTATGACTTATTTAGAACTCAGAATATGTTTTTTTAATTGAATAATGTAATAAGCATTTGTTACATTTCTCAGCTAGATTGCCCAAATATCTTTTGACAAAACTCAGCAAGTTTACATTTGCTATAAAGAGTAGAGTAATAAATGTCACTGAGAGACAACATATGATATTACAACTATAGGTTTACTAGTATTTATTTTTAATGTTGTCTAGGTTCCAGTTTTGGATTCTGGGATTATTTGTATGCCACACAGTAGTCTCAGAAATGAATAAGGATTTGCTTTTCACTTTCTTCTCTGTCCTTCAGGTCTGATGCTTATGGCAGTAAGAGGGTCTTAATGCCCATAGTTTTAAATACGTAAGTGTCCTGTATAAGTCATGAGGTTGCCTCCAACGGACTGCTCTATTAGAGCAAATAATACCAAAATCTCAATTCACCAGATACACAGAATTGTTTCTAAAAGAAATAAGGAAGAATTATATTTAAATATGACTTTGTTTTTTCTTGTTATGGGAAGACATAGGTAATTTATTAAAAATTAGATATGGACCACAAAAAGCAGTAGAAATGTGGCCTATTTTTATAACATTGGTATCCTCAACATTTAAATATTTAAAAAATGTATTAAAAATCATAAAAGATAATTCACTTTGTTCCTGGTATCTATGGTTGAAATGATTTAAATATTTTTAACTTCATCAAGAGGCAGCTTCTCTACCCCTTCTGGAATCTCCACCTGGGTCAGCCCGCCTGCCTCCACTCCTGCCTCCAGCATGTCCATCAGGGTGACCCAGAAGTTCTACAAGGTATCCACCTCTGGCTCCCAGGACTTCAGAAGCTGCTTCTACAAGAGTGGGCCCGGTGCCCCCATCAGCTCTTCCAGGTTCTCTCGAGTGGGCAGCAGCAGCTTCCAGAGCGGCCTGGGCCAAAGCTATGGTGGGGCCAGCAACATGGGAGTCATCAACACCATCATGGTCAACCAGAGCCTGCTAAGCCTCCTTAACCTGGAGATGGACCCCAGCATCCAGACTGTGCACACCCAGGAGAAGGAGCAGATCAAGTCCCTGAACAATAAGTTTGCCTCCTTCATAGACAAGGTACCATTCCTGGAGCAGCAGGACAAGATGCTGGAGACCCAGTAGAGCCTCCTGCAGCAGCAAAAGACAGCTCAGAGCAACATGGACAACATGTTCGGGAGTTACATCAACATCCTTAGGCAGCAGCTGGAGAATCTGGGCCAGGAGAAGCTGAAGCTGGAGGCGGAGCTTGGCATCATGCAGGCGCTGGTGGAAGACTCCAAGAACAAGTATGAGGATGAGATCAATAAGCGTACAGAGATGGAGAATGAAATAGTCCTCATCAAGAAGGTTGTGGATGAAGCTTACATGAACAAGGTAGAGCTGCAGTCTTGCCTGGAAGGACTGACTGATGAGATCAACCTCCTCAGGCAGCTGTATGAAGAGGAGATCCGGGAGCTACAGTCCAGATCTCAGACACATCTGTGGTGCTGCCCATGGACAATACCCGCTCCCTGGACATGGACAGCATCATCGCTTAGGTCAAGGCATAGTACAAGGCGATTGCCAACCGCAGCTGGGCTGTGGCAAAGAGCATGCACCAGATCAAGTATGAGGAGCAGCGGACACTGTCTGTGAAGCACAGGGATGACCTGTGGCTACAAAGACTGAGATCTCCAAAATGAACCGGAACATCAGCTGGCTCCAGGCTGTGATTGACAGCCTCAAAGGCCAGAGGGCTTCCCTGAGGCCTCCAAAGCAGATGCTGAGCAGCATGCTGAACTGGACATTAAGGATGCCAATGCCAAGTTGTCCAAGCTAGAGGCTGTCCTGCAGCGAGCCAAGCAGGACCTGGTGCAGCAGCTGTGTGAGTACCAGGAGCTGATGAACGTCAGGCTGGCTCTAGACATAGAAATTGCCACACATAGGAAGCAGATGGAGGGCATAGAGAGCCAAGTAGAGTCTGGGACGCAGATCATGAGTGTCCATAGGAAGACCACCAGCACTATACAGGTGGACTGAGCTTGGCCTTTGGGGGCCTCACAAACCCTGGCATCAACTATGGCCTAGCTTTGGCTCTAGCTTTGGCTCTGGCATGGGCTCCAACTCCTTCAGCTGCACCTGTTCCACCAGGGCCGTGGTTGTGAAGATGGAGACCTGTAATGGGAAGCTGGTGTCCGAGTCCTCTGATGTACCGCCCAAGTGGACAGCTGCAGTCTTCCCCTCCTGCAGCTTCCCTGGAGCCCGCCAGGGAGGCAAATGTGCAGGGTAGTACAGGGAACAGGAGACCCACCTGAGGCTCAGCCGTAGCCCTCAGCCCACCTGAGGGGGAGTTTACTGCCTGTGAAGCTCCCTGCCCACGACTCCAGCTACAAAACAATTCAAAAAAAACAAAACCTCAGCCAGCTCTGCAAAACATAAATATTTTTAACTTCATTGTAGGTCACTATTCCTCATTCTGACAATCAATTAGTGAGTTCCAAGGGAGGTGGCAGAGACGGATCTCGAAACTTCAAATTGGCAGCATACACGTTGTATGAATTAGATGACTTAACCTATTTGACTCCTATGCAGTCCTGAAGTTACGCACTCATATGGTTTTGCTCTGTGCCCCACCCAAATCTCAGCTCAAATTGTAAACCTCACGTGTGTCAAGACAGACCTGGTAGGAGGTGACCGGATCCTGGGGTGGTTCCCCCATGCTGGTATTGTGATAGTAAGCAAGTTCTCATGAGATCTGGTTGTTCAATAAGTGTCTGGCATTTCCCCTGCTCTCTCCCTTTCTCCTGCCACCATGTAAGATGTGCTTGCTTCCCATTTGCCTTCCGCCACGATTGTAAATTTCCTGAGGCCTCCTAGCCATGCTTCCTGTGAAGACTGAAGAGCTGCGAGTCAATTAAACCTCTTTCCTTTATAATTACCAAATCTCAGGTAGTGGTCTTTATAGCAGTGTGAAAACAAACTAACATACCTGCAGTGTTGCCACAGTTTAGCTCTGAAATTGTTATTTGGAACAGCCACAAGACACATTTTGGGCTTGTGTTAGGTGCACAAGTAAAAAAAAAAAAAAAAAAAAGGATAAGCAATTGGTGAAGAAGATTATTTGGGGCATGTCTATTTTATAGGAGCCTCAGGAGAGTCATGGCATAAAGTTGAGAATTAATGATATCTATTAATCTTAATTCATGCTGAAATGGCCATGCAATCAGAAGATAGGCAAGTGCAGTACCTAACTACAAATATAAAAAGGTACCAAACTCGTTTGGCCTACTCTAAACCCTGAAATAGGAGCATTCCAATTTCATTTGGTTGATCTGGCATGTTTATGTCCCCAATTTAATGAAGCCTGAAGAGTCAAACTAGTAGTGTTATGATGAGTTAACACCACAGCTTTGATTGTTCACCATCCAAATAGCAAAATTTTCTAATATCGTTTTACGGGACTTAAAAGACATTAAACTAAATATGATTGTTGCTCTATAAAATGGTAGAATAGTTTTTCATATACTGTATATATGCAAATACAATATCCCATCTCAACCTCCAGTGCTCATAATAAGTTACCCTTACAGCTTAGATTGAATAATTATTATTGGTTTATATGCTTCTAAATCTTCCCTTTTTGTGTAACTAAGACAGAGCTAAGCTTTCAAAAAAAAAAAAAAAATAGAACCATGCCTTATACAGAAGACCATCTTGTTTTAAAGCTTTGCCTCGTTATGCAAGGTATCCTTTCCCATTTGAAATAAATTCATAATATATACAGAAGACAATGCATGCAACCTGAAAATTACAAAAGAACATTCTGAATGTTAAATGTTTCATATACCTCTCATTCCTTCAGAGAAATGTGGGCTGGGGTTGAGGGATTCAGAAGAAAAGAGAATTATAATCTAAAAATACAAACTTCCGTGACTATATACTGTAAAGACATTCAATTTCTAGCTTTTAAGAGCAGCAGTAAATGTATAAATCATTATTTCATCATCCACTCAGGAATCCCCAGATTACAAAGCCCTCTTGGCATTCTGAATGTCAGTATAGACACTACAGAATTGCAGGAAATTTTTGTGAGGTTCATTTGTTTCCCAAATGATTATCTATAGCCATATGTATTTTTTCTGTTTTCCTCCAAATTGGTTGGTGTAAACACAATTGTGTAAAGCAAGTTTAGGAAATAGTCATAAGGTACGGGCTGAATACCTAGCTGTAGGATATGCCTTCTGTTGTAAGAAATATATTCCTCTTTCCCCACTCCTTGTGATATGCTCAGTAAACTTTCCTTTATGGCATTCTCCACTTTTTTTCACTGATATGATGACAACCATGACAATCGTATTTTATAGAGGTATGTTCTTCAATGCACTGATGTGTAAAATAGGTTTACTGTACTTAAAGCTGCTCTTTACTGGCGAGACTATGTCACAATTACTTGACTATAATGATCGACAAAACTCAAAATAGCCTCACTTTGGATAAGCATCACAAGTTAGAATACATGTCTAAAGTATCCAACTTTGTCAAATTCCTTTTCCTTTGTCTTCCAAGTAAAGATTCTCTGAAGAAAAATCCATTATTATTGATAGGATCTGGATTTTGATTTTTTTTCCCCCAGACTTTCTCACTATTCCTTGATTCTGATTCTTAGAAGGGAATATTTAGTTTGGATGTAAGTAAAATAAAAAGTCATAACTTTCTGTTTTTGGAGTCTTAAAGTAATAATCTTTTCATATTTGAATTGTATTGGATTGTATTTCATACTTTCAGAAGTTAAATATACAAATAATTTATATTTTCTGTAGAAAGTAAATGTATAAATCATTGCACCAAAATGAAAATAACTAGTCATCTAGTCATTCAAAAATATAATGAGAGAACCAGTGGAAATAGGCATCAAAATTGATAGGGGCCAAGACAAAATAGAGTGAAATTTCAAATAAGTAGAAAAAATATACATGTAGCAATTTTCACAGGACATTTCAGAACTCTTGAAAACATTGACAATGTCAAGGACTAAAAACAGGTCATAACAGAGAAAAGAAAATACATTTGTGAGGAAGACATCTTTTAAGAAAAGTGGTTTGTAAGAAACCTTTAGCCAGGCATATAAGATGTGTTGCTTCCAGGAAGTTTTCTATCCTTCATTTTGGGGACGTAGACCAGGGTCTGACTTATGCCTAAGAAATCTAGAAATAAAAGATTAACTCTCAAAGTGGTAGGGTCAGGAGACTTCCATTTCAGTACCATAGGACTGCACTCTGAATTTGTTGGAATGAGGAATGCATGTGTTTTTCATGCACTGGATGTGGGCCATAGGAGAGAAGTATTGGCTTGGAGTTATTTAGGGTTCTATCTACAAGGGCTATTTAGAGGATTTAAATACCTAGAAGAAAGAACCTGGGAGAAAAATTCTAGGAAATCAGAAAGTAGTTCTTAGCTCTTCTGTATAAGGGATAAACGGGAGAGAGGATTACAGAATCACTGAAGAGTCTATGAAAGAATCCCGGGGAACGAAGAGACAGACTAGAACTTTTTGCCAGTTTCAGAAAATACCAATAAACTCACAGGGGAACCATGTAAGTAGAGATTTTCCTTTGCCCTTATCATTTCTCCATATTTTCTTGCTCTGACTCTTCAGGTGTTCTAAGCTGACTAGCACAGTATTGCATGGGGATGGAATAGGGTTGTAAGAAAGAAGCTCAAAGCAGAGAACTGGAGAAGACAGAAATATCATTTTACTACTGCCAGTTTAAACCTGAAGCAATCAGGCCCTAGCTAGTTAGAGAGGGAAAATATTTAATGCAAAATCAAACAAATGCTTGATTAAAGGAGCTTCAACCATGGTTTATGCTCCCAGTACCATTTTAAGATGATGTTTCGAGAATGAAAGTTAGAACATTTGTTATTTCAATTTGCCAATGAATTACTATTTTCATATATTTTGGCCAGCACAAATATGTACTCTGGTTTTATTCTGTAATTCTTAATGTTCAGCAAATTTTAGCCAAACTGGGGAAAGAAAGCACTAAACAGGACATTTTTTTTTTCTGTGCATACCTTTATTTTTGCCTGCATTATCAAGAACATATTTGCTGGCTATAGAATTATAGGTTGGGAAGCTTTCCCCCCCCCCGCCCCCCCCCGCCCAGTATTTTCCAGATGTAATTTTAGTACTTTTTGGCTTTGATTGTTTCTTTGGGAAGTCTGCTATCACTATTGTTGCTAAAATAGAGGAAATATACTGCTTTTTTTCCAGGCTACTTTGAAAATATTCTCATTTTTGTTTGTTAGTTTGTTTTGCTTTGTTGTTTTGTTTTTGTGTTTTGAGCACCTGGCATAATTTTTTAATTTTATTTTTTATTTGACAAATAAAAATGTATAAAATTATGGTGTACAACATAATGTTTAAAAGCACATGTACGTTGAGGAGTGACTAAATCAAACTAACATATGTATTATCACATGTATATTTTGTGGAGAAAACAGTTAAAATCTACTCTTTCAGCAATTTTCAAGTATGATACAAAACATCGTTATTAACTATAGTTATTATGTTGTACAATAAATATCTTGAACTTATTCTTTCTGCTTAGCTGAAATTTTGTATCCTTTGTCTGTCATCCCAATATCCCTCAACCCCAGCTTCTGCTATTGTGAATAATGCTGAAATAAACATGATAGTGCAGATATCTATTCAACATACGAATTTAACTTTTTGAGGACCCTCCACACTGTTTTCCATAATGACTGTTTTAATTTCCACTCACCACAACAGTGTGCAAAGATTCCTGCTTCTTCACATCCTAGCCAACACTTGGTATATTTTTTTCATTTTGATAATAGCGAGGTGTAAATCGATCTCTCAGGTGTGAGAGGATAGCTCTGTAATTTTAATTTGCATTTTCCTGATGAGTAGTAATGTTGAGCATCTTTTCCTATATCTGTTGGCCATTTGTGTGTGTTCTTTGAAAAAATGTATATTCAGATTCTTTGCCCTTTTTAAAATCTGTTTATTTATTTTCCTGCTACTGAATTATTTATTATACATTTTGGATATTAAGCCCTTAACAGATGTGTGGTTTGCAAATATTTTCTCCCAATCCATGAGTTGCCTCTTCCTTTTGTTTATTCTGTTGATTTTTTCTTTTCTTTTTCTTTTCTTTTCTTTTCTTTTTCTTTTTCTTTCTTTTTTTTTTTTTTTTTTTGCTGTGACAACAAAAAGGGAAGTTTAATGTAATCCCATTGGTCCATCTTTGTTTTTGTTACCTGTGTTTTTAGGGTCATATTTGAAAAATCATTGCCCAGACCTATATCATGGAGGTTTTCCTTTATGTATTCTTCCAGCAATTTCACAGATGCAAATGTTATGCTTAATCTTTAATCCATTTTTAGCTGATTTTTCTATATGATGTAAAATAAGGGCCCAATTTATTCTTCTGCATGTGAATATCCAGGTTTCCCAGTATCAAGTATTAAAAAGGATACATATCCTTTTCTCATTGATTGTTCTTAGTATCTTTCTTGAAAAATCAAGTGATCATAACTGCTTGGATTTTTTTTTCTGGGCTTGTTATCCTGTTTCATTGATTTATGTGTATGTTTTTTGGCAGCATCATGCCGTTTGGATTACTACAGATTTGTAGTGTATTTTGAAGTGAGGTAGTATGACGCCTCCAGCTTTGTTCTTTTTGCTCAAGATTGCTCTGGCTATTTGGATGTGTTAGGGGTTCTATATGAATTTTAGGATTGTTTCTTCTATTTCTGAGAAGATTTTCATTGCGTTTTGGTGGGGATTGCATTAAATCTGTAAATCATTACAGGAAGTATGCCTATTTTGACAATATTAGTTCTTTAAATTTATGAACATGGGATACATATTTCAAATTATTTGTATCTTCTTGTTTTCAATGTTTTATGTTTTAAGTGTGCAGATCTTTCACTTCCTTGGCTAAATTTTTGCAGGATTTGAAACCCTGCAAAATATCAAAACACTTAGGATTAATTTGTAAATCCTGCAAAATCAATAATTAGAAATAATTACTAGGATTTTCTTGACTTCTTTTTTCAGACAGTCAACTTTTTAGTCGTCAGAAACCCTAATGATTTTTGTATATTGATTTTGTGTCCCACGATGCTATTGAATCATTTATCAGTTTTAACAACTTTTGGTGTATTCTTTAGGGTATTTTATATATAAGATTATGCCATGCACAAACAGAGACAATTTAATTTATTTTCTTCCAATTTGAATACTTCTTATTTCTTTCTGACATATTATTATGGTGAGTAGAGATAGTGGATATCCTTTTCTTGTTCCTGATGTTAGAGAAAAAGCTGTTCACTTTTTACCATTGTATATATTATTAGCTGTGGGCTTGCCATATATGGCCTTTATTGTGTTGAGATACATTTCTTGTATACCTAATTTGTTGAGATTTTTTTTTAATCACAAAAGGATGTGCAATTTTGGTTTTTCTTCAGCATTTGTTGAGATGATCATATGGTTTTTGTCTTTCATTCTGTTGATGTGATACATCACATTTATTGACTTCTGTATGTTGAACCATCAGTGCAGTTTTATGTAATGTGCCTTTGTATGATTTTCTTTAGCTTATTAGAGTTTGTTGAATCAGTGCTTGACACATTTCATCTGTTTTGTAAAATTTTGACCCTTATCTCTTTAAATTTTGCCTCCATTTATTTCAACTGTCCTTCTGAGACATAAATTACATGTAATTATAGATTGCTTCATAATTTATGTTATGTTTTTTGCACTCTTATTGTACTATACATTTTCTTGTTCCTTCATGCTTCAATTGGTACATTATAAATTAATCAATAACTCTCTATTATCTCTAATAGCTATTAAAAAAGCCATTGAGTTCTTAATCTCAGTTTTTTTTAATATAATTTCCATCTCTTCTTAATGTTTTTAGTTATCTGCCAGAAACTACATTAACTAGAACATAGTATTCTTGATTTTTAACATATATTTAATTATTTCAATCTTTTGATTTATTAATTTTAACAGATATAAAATCTCTGGTTGTTGACTCCTATTGATAGCTACCAAGCTCTAATGAATAAAATACTTCATCTCAGGTAATGACACCTCTAAGATAAATGTTGCATACTGTCACTCTTCTTGATGTTAGAGAATGTTTCTATGACAATCTTACATAATCACACAGATGGTTACAGCCTCTTGTGTGTAGTAGTCACAGCAAAGGTTGTATTTTTTTAATGCTTGATTCACATGATATTGTGGACACAAATTAGTGTAATTTGTTTTCGGTATAGTTCTTTTAAAATTTTATCCCCTGTTAAATATGGGATAATATTCTTGTCAGAATAATATCTAATTTACAAATAAAGGATAAATTTTTGAAAAATAAGAGCTCCAACATGAGGCATTAGATACAACTATAATTTGGAAATGTTTGGATAATTGTTATTTCTCCATCTCTAATAATTTTAAGTTATAATTCTTCTTAACTTCATTATTTGACTCAGATTAACATAAGCCCTGAGACTGTGTAGTGATTGAACATGTACCTTATAATTTTTAAATAGTGGAAAGAGTTTTTTATATATTAAAATTAAAAATGTGAAGTGATTAAAAGTTCTAATAGAAACTTAGGTGTGGGTGAGGTAAAAGTTAAACTGAGAAAGACTAATCTGTCATTGACCATAATGTCTTCCATTAAGTGTAGAAATATAAACAGTAACCATAAACATAGCATTTATCCATTTGCAAGTACATGATCATATGGTCTTCTACATTATAATAATAGTCATTTCAGTCATTAGTTTTGCTCCTAATATGTGTTAGGCATCATTATAATCTCTTCACAGTTCTGTGAAATGAAAAAATTAGTGCTCAGAGACATTATGTGTTCTTTTTTTTCCAGTTTAAACATTTGATAAAGAAAAATCAGTTCACTAAACCCAATTGCAATAGGCTAAAGTTTGTGACCTTCAAAATCTAGACTCTAGAGCCAATGACTTAAGAAAAATATAAATATGATTTATTAATAATTTAGTTAATAATTTGTTTATGTGAAACAATAATGTTAATATACCCACATTTTATGATATTCTGCAAAAATACGAAGAGATTTTCTATGCTAAATTTTTAAATAAGTAATACATACTGAATATACATACATTTTAAAAAACGACTGATTATAAGATAAAGAAGTTTACAGACTACACTGATTTAAATGTTATCACTTTCACTGCTTTAAAACACTGCTTTAAAATGCTGCTTTAAATTGCATGCAGTAAATATTTTCTCTTAAAAGCAAATTGGGTTTAAGACACTGTGGCTTCTATAAACTAATTGACTTCAAAAAATATAGTGCAAGGAGACAAACACTCAAACATATTCTCTACTTGGAGGCTTCCAAATACAAATATATATTTAAATTATTTAATTTAAAATATAGTTTTCATTGGTAAATTATATAGAAAAAAATACAATCACATATAGGAACATAAAGCTATTTATTTTACATGATTATATACATATCCAAGGAATATACTAAAATATGTTTGAGTGTTATTGGTGTGTGGTAGTGATTTAATAAAAGACTGAAAATATAGGGTAAATATTTTAAAAATGCAAAAGCTTTGGCACCTTTGAGAGAACTGGGAAAACAAGATGGCCGAATAGGAACAATTCTGGTTTGTAGTTCCCAGAAAGATCAATGCAGAAGGCGAGTGATTTCTGCATTTCCATCTGAGTTACTCAGTATCTCATTGGGACTGGTTAGCAGTGGGTGCAGCCCACGGAAGGCAAACCAAAACAAAGTGGTGCGTCACCTCACCCAGGAAGCACAAGGGGTCAGGGAACTCCCTCCTCTAACTAAGGGAAGCCGCAAGGAACCATGCCATGAGGAACGGTGCACCCTGGCCCAGATACTAAGCTTTTCCCACAGTCTTCTCAACCCATGGGCCAAGAGATTCCCTAGGGTGCCTACGCCATCAGGACCCTGTGTTTCAAGCACAACACTGGGCAGCCGTTTTGGCAGACACCGAGCAAGCTGCCGGGTTTTGTTGTTGTTGTTGTTGTTGTTGTTGTTATTTTGAGATGGAGTCTCACTCTTATCACCCAGGCTGGGGTGCAGTGACACTATCTCAGCTTACTGCAACCTCTGCCACCCAGGTTCAAGTGATTCTCCTGGCTCAAGTCTTCTGAGTTGCCGGGATTATAGGCACCTGCCACCGTGCCTGGTTATTTTTTGTATTTTTAGTAGAGACAGGGTTTCACCATCTTGGCCAGGCTGGTCTTGAACTCCTGATCTCGTAATCCACCCTCCTTAGCCTCCCAAAGTGCTGAGATTACAGGCCTAAGCCACTGTGCACCGCCAAGAGTTCTTTTGTTTTTTATACCCCAGTGGCATCTGGAACGCCAGCAAGACGGAACTGTTCACTCCTGTGGAAAGGGGGCTGAAGCCAGGGAGCTGAGTGGTGTAGCTCAGCAGATCCCACCCACAAAGAGCTCAGCAAGCTAAGCTCCACTGGCTTGAATTTCTCGCTGCCAGCACAGCAGTCTGATCTCAACATGGGATGCCGGAGTTTTGTGCGGGGAGGGGCATCCACCATTACTGAAGCTTGAGTAGGCAGTTTTCCCCTCACAATGTAAACAAAGCCTTAGCGAAGTTCCAACTGGGCAGAGCCCTCTCTGCAGCTCAGCAAAGCTGCTGTAGCCAGACTTCCTTTCTACAATCCTCCTCTCTGGGCAGGGCATCTCTGAAAAACAGGCAGCAGCCACAGTCAGGGGTTTACAGATAAAACTCCCATCTCCCTGAAACAGAGCACTTGGGGAAAGCAGGGCTATGGGCAAAGCTTCAGCAGATTTAAATGTCCCTGCCTGCCAGCTCTATGCAGTGGATCTCCCAGCACAGTGCTCGAGCTCTGCTATCTCCTCAAGTGGGTCCCTGACCCCCATGTCTCTTGACTGGAAAACACCTCCTAGCAGCGATCAACAGACACCTCATATAAGACAGCTCCAGCTGGAATCTGGCAGATGCCTCTCTGGGAGGAAGCTTCCAGAGGAATAAACAGGCAGCAATCTTTGCTGTTCTGCAGCCTCTGCTAGTAATACCCAGGCAAACAGGGTCTGAAGCAGACCTCCAGCAAACTCCAGCAGATCAGCAGCAGATGGGCCTGTTAGAAGGAGAACTAACAAATAGAAAGAAATAGCATCAACATCAACAAAAAGAATGTCCAGTCAGAATCCACATCTGAAGGTTATCAACATCAAAGACCAAAGGTAGATAAATCCACAAAGATGGGGAGAAACCAGCACAAAAAGACTGAAAATTTCAAAAACCAGAATGCCTCTTCTCCTCAAAACATCACAACTCCTTACCAGCAAGGGAACGACACTGGATGGAGAATAAGTTTGACAAATTGACAGAGTAGGCTTCAGAAGGTGGGTCATAACAAACTTCTCCAAGCTAAAGGAGCGTGTTCTAACCCAATGTAAGGAAACTAAGAACCTTGAAAAAAGGCAAGAGGAATTGCTAACTAGAATAATGAGTTTAAAGAAGAATACAAATGACTTTATGGAGTTGAAAAACAGAGCACGAGAAGTTTGTGAAGCAAACACAAGTAACAATAGCCAAATCAATCAATTGGAAGAAAGGATATCAGAGATTGAAGATCAACTTAGTGAAATAAAGCATGAAGACAAGATTAGTGAAATAAAAATTAAGATAAACAAAGTCTCCAAGAAATACAGGACTATGTGAAAAGACCAAACCTATGTTGAATTGGTGTACCTGAAAGGTACAGGGAGAATGGAATCAAGGTGAAAAACACTCTTCAGGATATTATCCAGGAAACTTCCCCAACCTAGCAAGACAGACCAATTCAGGAAATGCAGAGAACACCACCAAGATAATCTTCAAAAAGAGCAACCCCAAGATATATAATTGTCAGATTCACCAAGGTTGAAATGAAGAAAATAATTTTAAGGCCAGTCAGAGAAAAAGATTCACCACAAAGGGAAGCCCATCAGACTAACAGCAGGTCTCTCTGCAGAAACCTACAAGCCAGAAGGGAGTGGGGACCAATATTCAACATTCTGAAAGAAAATGATTTTCAACTTAGAATTTTATATCCAGACCAACTAAACTTCATAAGTGAAAGAGAAATAAAATCCTTTACAGACAAGCAAATGCTGAGAGGTTTTGTCACCACCATGCCTGCCTTAAAAGAGCTCCAGAAGGAAGCACTAAACATGGAGAGGAACAACCAGTACCAGCCACTGGAAAAACATACCAAATTGTTGACTATTGACACTATGAAGAAACTGAATCAACTAACAGACAAAATAACCAACCAGCATCATCAATGCAAAAACCCTCAGTAAAATATTGGCAAACTGAATCCAGTAGCGTCTCAAAAAGCTTATCCATCATGATCAAGTAGGCTTCATCCCTGAGATGCAAGACTGGTTCAACATATATTATATATATATATTATATATATATATAATATATATATATATATAATCTATCACATAAACAGAACCAATGACAAAAATGACATGATCATCTCAATAGATGAAGAAAAGCCTTTGATAAAATTCAACACCCTTTCATGCTAAAAACCCTCAATAAACTAGGTATTGATGGAACATAGCTCAAAATAATAAGAGCTATTTATGACAAAAACACAGCCAATATCATACTGAATGGGCAAAAACTGGAAGCAATCCCTTTCAAAACCAACACAAGACAAGGATGCCCTCTCTCACCACTCCTATTCAACATAGTATTGGAAGTTCTGGCCAGGGCAATCAGGCAAGAGAAAGAAAGAAAGCGTATTCAAATAGGAAGAGAGGAAGTCAAATTGTTGTTGTTTGCAATTAACATGATTGTATATTTAGAAAATACCATCATCTCAGCCCAAAATCTCCTTAAGCTTACAATCAACTTCAGCAAAGTCTAGGATACAAAATAAATGTGCGAAAATCACAAGCATTTCTTTACACCACTAATAGACAAACAGAAAGCTAAATCATGAGTGAACTCCCATTTGCAACTGATACAAAGAAAATAAAATACCTAGGAATACAACTTACAATGGATGTGAAGGAGCTCTTCAGGAGAAATATTAACCACTGCTCAGGGAAATAAGAGAGGACACAAACAAATGAAAAAACATTCCATGCTCATGGATGGGAAGAATCAATATCATAAAAATGGCCATACTGCCCAAAATAATTAATAGATACAATGCTATCCCTGTGAAGCTACTACTGACTTTCTTCACAGAATTAGAAAAAACTACTTTAAATTTCATATGAAACCAAAAAAGAGCCCACATAGCCAAGGCAATCTTAAGCAAAAAGATCAAAGCTGAAGGCATCACACTACCTGACTTCAAACTATATTACAAGGCTACAGTAACCAAAACAGCATGGTACTGGCCCAAAACAGATATATAGACCAATGGCACAGAACAGAGGTCTCAGAAATAACACCACACATTTACACCCATCTGATCTTTGACAAACATGACAAAAACAAGCAATGAAGAAAGGATTCCCTATTTAATAAATGGTGTTGGGAAAACTGGCTAGCCATATGCAGAAAAATAAACTAGACCCCTTCCTTACACCTTATACAAAAATTAACTCAAGATGGATTAAAGACTTAAATGTAAGACCTGTAACCATAAAAATCCTAAAAGAAGAAAACCTAGGCAATACCATTCAGGACATAGGAATGGGCAAAGACTTCATGACTTAAATAGCAAAAGCAACGGCAACAAAAGCCAAAGTTGACAAATGGGATCTCATTAAACTAAAGAGATTCTGTACAACAAAAGAAACTATTCTCGGAGTGAACAGGCAACCTAAAGAATGAATCCATCTGATAAAGGGCTAATATCCAGAATCTACAAATAACTAAAACAAATTTACAAGAAAAAAAAAAGCACCCGAAAGTGGGTGAAGGATATGAACAGACACTTCTGAAAAGAAGACATTTTTGCAGTCAACAATCATGAAAAAAAGCTCATCACCACTGGTCATTGGAGAAATTCAAACCAAAACCACAATGAGATACCATCTCATGCCAGTTAGAATGTCAATCATTAAATAGTCAGAAAACAACAGATGCTAGGGAGGATGTGGAGAAATAGAAATGCTTTTACATTGTTGGTGGGAGTGTAAATTAGTTCAACCATTATGGAAGACACTGTGGTAATCCCTCAAGAATCTAGAAATAGAAATACCATTTGACCCAGCAATCCCATTATTGGGTATATTCCCAAAGGATTATAAGTCATTCTACTATAAAGACACATGCACATGTATGTTTATTGCAGCATAGTTTACAACAGAAAAGACTTGAAACCAATCCAAATGCCCATCAGTGATAGCCTGGATAAAGAAAATGTGGCACATATACACCATGGAATACTATGCAGCCATAAAAAGGATGATTTCACCTCCTTTTCAGGGACATGGATGAAGCTGGAAACCATCATTGTCAGCAAACTAACAAAAGAACAGAAAACCAAACACTGCATGTTGTCACTCATAAGTAGGAGATGAATAATGACAACACATGTACACAGGGAGGGGAACATCACAGACTGGGACCTGTTGGAGGGTGGAGGGCTGGGGAAGGATAGAATTAGGAGAAATGCCTAATGTAGATGATGGGTGCCGCAAACCACAATGGCACATGTACCTATATAACAAACCTACACGTTCTGCACATGTACCCCAGAACTTAAAGTATAATTAAAAAATGCAAAAGCCTTGATAAACCAATGGAGATATCATGCCATTAACCAAGGAATATGATTAACTTAACTTTCTGCACCTAAAGTCTAAAGAGGGGAAACAGAGATATAGATATTTATGTTTGGATACAGAAATAATTGATTATGGATGGCCACTTAGGAGGAAGTCATGATTGCAGCTCCGAGAGAAGGCGCAGAGGGTGGGTGGACACTGCATTTCCAGACAGATTTTTACTGCCCACAGACCAGGAGATTCACAGGAGGAGAAGCCCCACGGGTCGCCAGTGCCGCTGGTTTGAGCGGCGTGGCCCTTCAGCCTACGCCCTGGGGTGGGGGGCAGTGGCTTCTTATGCAGAGCGAGAGAGACAGAGTTCCCTCTGAGCCAGAAAAGGGAGCTGAAGCAGGGAGCCAAGCCAAGAGACCCCTGGGCAAGGGCGCGCCATGAATCTCAGAGCCGCTGCTTCAGCTGACACAGCGGCACACAGGGCAGTGGATTTTAACTGCCCACAGACCAGGAGATTCACAGGTAGAGAAGCTCCAGGGGTTCCCAGAACCGCTGCTTGGACCGGAGCAGCTGCTCGGCCTGCACCGGGTGCTGTGTCCCCTCTGGGCCAGCAAGGGGAGCTGAGGCAAGGAGGCAAGCCAAGAGATTCCTGGGCAAAGAGGGGGCCACTGGAAACACGGCTGAACTCGGGAAGGTCCAGCACTGTGGGGGAGGGGCGTCCTCCATCAGGAAACACCCTGCAGTTCCCAGGGCAATTTGCCGTAACCAAGACAACCCGCCACTACAGAGACTCTGTCACTACAGGGGCGGGCCAGCATAGCGGAAGCAGTTCTAACTACACCCATATAAACAGGACTGCAGGGAAGCTCACACGGAAGCTGGGCGGAGCCCAGAGCAGCTCAGCGAAGCCTCTGCAGGCTGAGTGTGACTAGGCTGCCACCTTGTGGGCAGGGAAAACGGTAGCAACACAGCTGAAAAGCATAAAGCCCTAACGCCCTGGGCCAGAACACCTGGGGGGAAGAAAAGGGGGTTTATGAGTTCAGCTGCTGAAGACTTAAAACTACCAAAATCAGAACGACAGCAACTACAAAGTCAATAGGTGGATAAATCCACAAAGATGGAAAGAAACCAGCGCAAAAAGGATGAAAACACCCAAAACCAGAACACCTCTCCTCCTACAAGGGAGCACAACTCCTCACCAGCATGGGAACAAGACTGGACAGAGAATGAGTGTGATGAAATGACAGAATCAGCTTTCAGAAAATGGATAATAAGAAACTTCCGTGAGCTAAAAGAACATGTTCTAACCCAATGCAAAGAAACTAAGAATCTTGAAAAAAGACTTGATGAAATGCTAACGAGAATGGACAACTTAGAGAGGAATATGAGTGAATTGATGGAGCTGAAAAACACAACATGAGAACTTCGCGAAGCATTCACAAGTTTCAACAGCCAAATTGACCAAGCAGAAGAAAGGATATCAGAAGTTGAAGATCAACTCAATGAAATAAAACGAGAAGGGAAGATTAGAGAAAACAAGGTAAAAAGGAATGAACAGAGTCAACAAGAAATATGGGACTACGTGAAAAGACCTAATCTACGTTTGATAGGTGTACCTGAATGTGACGAAGAGAATGCATCCAAGCTGGAAAATATTCTTCAGGATATTATCCAGGAAAACTTCCCCAACCTAGCAAGGCAGGCCAATATTCAAGTCCAGGAAATACAGAGAACACCACAAAGATATTCCTCTAGAAGAGCAACCCCAAGGCACATAATCATCAGATTCACCAGGGTTGAAATGAAGGAGAAAATACTAAGGGCAACCAGAGAGAAAGGTCAGGTTACCCACAAAGGGAAACCCATCAGACTCACAGCAGATCTCTCAGCAGAAACCCTCAGGCCAGAAGAGAGTGGGGGCTGATATTCAACATCCTTAAAGAAAAGAACTTTCAACCCAGAATTTCATATCCAGCCAAACTAAGCTTCATAAGTGAAGGAAAAATAAAATCCTTTGTGAACAAGCAAGTACTCACAGATTTCATCACCACCAGACCAGCTTTACAAGAGCTCCTGAAGGACACACTACACATAGAAAAAAACAACCAGCACCAGCCACTCCAAAAACACACGAAATGGTAAAGAGCAGCAACACAATGAAGAATCTGCATCAACCAATGGGAAAAACAGCCAGCTAGCATCAAAATGACAGGATCAAATTCACACATAACAATATTAACCCTAAATGTAAATGGACTAAATGCCCCAATCAAAAGACACAGACTGGCAAATTGGATAAAAAGCCAAAACCCATCAGTGTGCTGTATCCAGGAAACCCACCTCACATGCAAGGATACACAAAGGCTCAAAACAAAGGGATGGAGGAAGATTTACCAAGCAAATGGAGAACAAAAAAAAGCAGTAGTTGCAATTCTCATCTCTGATAAAATAGACTTTAAAGCAATGAAGATCAAAAGAGACAAAGAAGGACATTACATAATGGTAAAAGGATCAATGCAACAAGAAGAGCTAACGATCCTAAATATATATGCACCTAATACAGGAGCACCCAGATACATGAGGCAAGTTCTTAAAGACTTGCAAAGAGACTTAGACTCCCACAATAATAGTGGGAGACTTCAACACACCATTGTCAATATTAGACAGATCAACGAGACAGAAAATTAATAAGGATATCCAGGACTTGAATTCAGACCTGGAACAAGCAAACCTAATAGACATTTACAGAACTCTCCAGCCCAAATCCACAGAATATACATTCTTCTCAGCACCACATCACACCTACTCTAAAATTGACCACATAATTGGAAGTAAATCACTCCTCAGCAAATGCAAAAGAACGGAAACCATAACAAACAGTCTCTCAGACCACAGTGCAATCAAGTTAGAACTCAGAATTCAGAAGCCAACCCAGAACCGCACAGCCTCATGGAAAATGAACAACTTTCTCCTGAATGTTGACTGGATAAACACTGAAATGAAGGCAGAAATAAAGATGTTCTTCGAAACCAACGAGAACGAAGACACCACATACCAGAATCTCTGGGACACATTTAAAGCAGTCTCTAGAGGAAAATATATAGCAATAAGTGCGCACATGAGAAGAAAGGAGAGAACTAAAAGTGACACACTATTGTCAAAATTGAAAGAGCTAGAGGAGCAAGATCAAAAAAACTCAAAACCTAGCAGAAGACAAGAAATAACTAAGATCAAAGCAGAATTGAAGGAGATAGAGACACGAAAAACCCTACAAAAAAATCAATAAATCCAGGAGCTGGTTTTTTGAAAAGATCAACAAAATAGACAGACCACTAGCCAGACTAATAAAAAAGAAAAGAGAGAATAACCAAATAGATGCAATAAAAAATGATAAAGGGGATATCACCACAGATGCCAGAGAAATTCAAACCATCATCAGAGATTATTACAAACAACTCTATGCACATAAACTAGAAAACCTGGAAGAAATGGGTAAATTCCTGGACACTTGCCTCCTCCCATGCCTAAACCAGGAAGAAGTCGAAACCCTGAATAGACCAATAACAAGGTCTGAAGTTGAGGCAGCAATTAAGAGCCTACCACCCAAAAAAAGCCCAGGCCCAGATGGGTTCACAGCCGAATTCTACCAGACATACAAGGAGGAACTGGTACCATTCCTACTGAAACTATTCCAAATAATCCAAAAAGAGGGAATCCTTCCCAAATCATTTTATGAGACCAACATCATCCTAATACCAAAACCCAGCAGGGACTCAACAAAAAAAGAAAGCTACAGGCCAATATCCATGATGAACATAGATGCAAAAATCTTCAATAAAATACTGGCAAGCCGATTACAACAGCACATTAAAAAGCTTATCCACCATGATCAAGTAGGATTCATCCCAGGGATGCAAGGCTGGTTCAATATACGCAAGTCTATAAATGTGATTCACCACATAAACAGAACCAAAAAGAAAAACCACATGATTATCTCAATTGATGCAGAGAAGGCCTTCGACAAAATTCAACAGCCCTTTATGCTAAAAACTCTCAATAAACTAGGTATCGACGGAACGTATCTCAAAATAATAAAAGCTATTTATGACAAACTGACAGCCAATATCATACTGAATGGGCAAAAACTGGAAGCATTCCCTTTGAAATCTGGCACTAGACGAGGATGCCCTCTCTCACCACTCCTATTCAATATAGTACTGGAAGTTCTAGCCAGAGCAATCAGGCAAGAAAAAGAAATAAAGGGTATTCAATTAGGAAAGGAGGAAGTCAAATTGTCTCTATTTGCAGACGACATGATTGTATATCTAGAAGACCCTATCACCTCAGCCCCAAATCTCCTGAAACTGATAAGCAACTTCAGCAAAGTCTCAGGATACAAAATCAATGTGCAAAAATCACAAGCATTCCTATATACCAATAACACACTTAAAGAGAGCCAAATCAAGAACGAACTGCCATCACAATTGCTACAAAGAGAATAAAATACCTAGGAATACAACTAATAAGGAACGTAAAGGACCTCTTCAAGGAGAACTACAAATCACTGCTCAATGAAATAAGAGAGGACACAAACAGATGGGGAAACATTCCATGTTTATGGTTAGGCAGAATTAATATCGTGAAAATGGCCATACTGCCCAAAGTAATTTACAGATTCAATGCTATCCCCATCAAGCTACCAATGACCTTCCTCACAGAACTGGAAAAAACCACCTTAAACTTCATATGGAACCAAAAGAGAGCCCGCATAGCCAAGTCAATTCTAAGCAATAGAACAAAGTGGGAGGCATCACACTACCAGACATCAAACTCTACTACAAGGCTACAGTAATCAAAACAGCATGGTACTGGTACCAAAACAGAGATATAGACCAATGGAACAGAACAGAGGCATCGGAGATGACACAACATATCTACAACCACCTGATCTTTGACAAACCTGAAAAAAACAATCAATGGGGAAAGGATTCCCTGTTTAATAAGTGGTGTTGGGAAAACTGGCTAGCCATATGCAGAAAGCAGAAACTGGACCCCTTCCTGACACCTTACACTAAAATTGACTCCAGATGGATTAAAGACTTAAACATAAGACGTAACACCATAAAAACACTAGAAGGAAACCTAGGCAAAACCATTCAGGACATAGGCGTAGGCAAGGACTTTATGACCAAAACACCAAAAGCATTGGCAACAAAAGCCAAAATAGACAAATGGGACCTAATCAAACTCCACAGCTTCTGCACGGCAAAAGAAACAGTCAATAGAGTGAATCGGCAACCAACAGAATGGGAAAAAATTTTTGCAGCCTACCCGTCTGACAAAGGGCTGATATCCAGAATTTACAATGAGCTAAAAAAGATTTACAAGAAAAAAACAAACAAGTCCATTCAAAAATGGGTGAAGGATATGAACAGATACTTTACAAAAGAAGACATACATGAGGCCAACAAACATATGAAAAAATGCTCATCATCACTGGTCATTAGAGAAATGCAAATCAAAACTACATTGAGATACCATCTCACGCCAGTTAGAATGGTGATCATTAAAAAATCTGGAGAAAACAGATGCTGGAGAGGATGTGGAGAAATAGGAACACTTTTACACTGTTGGTGGGAGTGTAAATTAGTTCAACCACTGTGGAAAACAGTGTGGCAATTCCTCAAGGACCTAGAAATAGAAATTCCATTTGACCCAGCAATCCCATTACTGGGCATATATCCAAAGGATTATAACTCGTTCTAGTATAAGGACACATGCACACGAATGTTCATTGCAGCACAGTTTACAATAGCAAAGACCTGGAACCAACCCAAATGCCCATCGATGATAGACTGGACAGGAAAAATGTGGCACATATACACCATGGAATATTATACAGCCATTAAAAACGAGGAGTTCATGTCCTTTGTAGGGACATGGATGAACCTGGAAAACATCTTTCTCAGCAAACTGACACAAGAACACAAAATCAAACACCACATGTTCTCACTCATAGGCGGGTGTTGAACAAGGAGAACACAAGGACACAGGGAGGGGAGCACTATACACGGGAGTCTGTTGGGGGTGCACAGCGGGGGGGTGGGGAGTTGGGCAGGGATAGCATGGGGAGAAATGCCAGATATAGGTGAAGGGGAGGGAGGCAGCAAATCACACTGCCACGTATGCACCTATGCAACAACCTTGCATGTTTTTCACATGTACCCCAAAACCTAAAATGCAATTAAAAAAAAAAAAAAGAAATAATTGATTATGCTGTTAATTAAAGAATATTGTGTGTATGTGTATGTATATGTATGTTAGCTTTTATCTTCATATATTCTTCAACATACCTTATTTCTACTTAAGAAAAAATATTATCTGTGTTTCAACACTATTTTATCACTGCTTTTTGTTTTTTCTTTAATTTTACATTAAGTTATTGCTTCCCAAATATAAATCAGTCAGCATACTAATTTCAAGAATGTTGCCATATCTATCTATATTCATCTTATAAGCTATACTTTTTTATAATTTTTTTCTTTACATTTATTCACATTAACCATACTACATTTATTTAAAAATAAAATACATATAACCCTCATACACAGAAATCCAGTTTTACTTGCAATAAACCATAGTTACATAAATGAATACAGTGAAAATAATATATTTCAATTTTTTAAATATAAAGTAAACATTTTTAAGTCATCAGACTGTACATAAGTTCCTTAATGAGAAATAAGGAATTGTTTAGGATCAATAAGGAAATAAGGATGATTCTACTCGTTGGCATAGATAGAGATGAATATGACATTCTTTATCCATAAAGAGGTGCTTTTAGGTTTGATTTTACATAGCCTTAGGAATCCTAAAACACATAAAAATGTAGTAAGGATGATCAGAATATTTTCCCACCTACTCTGACTAACCAAATCATGCAATATGTGATGCTGATTTTGAGAAATCATCTGCATTGTCAATATTTTTTGTCTTTTCTGAATACACTTACAACTTTAAAAACTACTGTTTGCTTTTCTGGTTGAATAAAACCCTAGACTAAACAAGTGATCCTGTAAGTCATCTAGGTCACACATCTATTTAAATATATTTAATACTAGAACTGAGTTCTTTCCAGGTCTACAATTGGCATAGAGAGGCAGAATGTGCTGCCTCTATAGTTGCTGATTTGAAAACAGAGTATCCAGCTTTACTCAATCTCCCTAGAATATCTAGTCACTAGCTAGAAGTACTTAGACCAGGCAGATTTCATGATGTTTCTCTGCCTAGGAAAACTTGGACCTCTAGTACCGTCCTGTGGGCTCTATAACCTGCCCTGGTAACACCCTGCTAGCTTAGCCATGTCTCATAATCACAGTCTGGGTATGTACCATGAACATTTAGAATAAAGATTTAAAAACACATGTGTCCTACGTTGGTTCACTCCTTCCATATTTTCTTTTTACTTTACCATTCAAGTCATTCTGGGAACCACAGAATTTAGATACAAAGTATCAACTATTGCTGCTTATATTTTTTTCTTTTTGACTTTATGCAATATTCTTACTCTTTATTTTTAGTATTTCTGTCCAAATTATTCATATATTATCAGAGTTTTGTAACCTAATTTCTCTAGTTTTTGGGTTTTATATTTTACTTAGAGATGTGTGTGGTTATGTTTAGAAAGATATACATATTAGTGTATATATGAACACATTATGGACATAACATACACATAACCATATGTGTATGTGTATACATATATATATGAAGTTATATATACAAAATATATTATGTACATACACAAACACACACAAGCAAGCTTATTTATTGTGATTTTTTTGTATACTAGCAAAACGTTGGAAGCAACCAACGTATCTAGCAGTAGAGACTGGTTGATTTATGAAGGTATATCCATTGAATGGGCTACTATGTAACTTTAAAAAATAATGTACAAAGATGAAAAAAACTCCAGGATATGTTGCAAAGATTAAAAAGCAAGTACGAGACACACTAACTTTGAGTAAGTTGAGAAAAAATACATAAGCTGTTTTGTTTGAATTGGCAACACACACAAGCATACATACATGTATCCACAAAGATAATACATAATAAAAATAAAAGAAGGATAAGAATTTTCCAAGGGAATTGAGGTTTTTTGCCCCTTCTAAGGGGATTGTGGTTTTTTGCCCCTTTGCATTTTTGATATATCTGCACTTTTCTCCTTTGTCTAGTAACAAGTATTTTTCTATCATCGTATGTCTGTCATATCGTCTGTTCTTGATATGTTAAGCTATTACCATACTGTGACTAGTAAAATGTGTTCTCTTCTACTTTTTAATATTTCAAACACAAATTTGTGCTATGTTCATACTCATGAATTCAGACTATGACCAAATATTCGTAAGTACTATTCTGCCATTCATACTATTCTGCTATCTATATTATTAATTTTAATTCTAATTATTACTTTGGATTTGTCGTTTTCAATGGCATTTCATCTCTTTACGGATACATTTTAAAAGTTATCTACAACAGATGCTGGAGAGGATGTGGAGAAGTAGGAACACTTTTACACCTTTGGTGGGAGTGTAAATTAGTTCAACCATTGTGGAAGACAGTGTGGTGATTCCTCAAGGACTTAGAAATAGAAATTCCATTTGACCCAGCAATCCCATTACTGGGTATATATCCAAAGGATTATAAATCATTCTACTATAAGGACACATGCACACGAATGTTCATTGCAGCACAGTTAACAATAGCAAAGACCTGGAACCAACCTAAATGCCCATCAATGATAGACTGGACAGGAAAAATGTGGCACATATACACCATGGAATATTATGCAACCATCAAAAACGATGAGTTCATGTCCTTTGTAGGGACATGAATGAACCTGGAAACCATCATTCTCAGCAAACTGACACAAGAACAGAAAATCAAACACCGCATGTCCTCATTCATAGGTGGGTGTTGAATAATGAGAACACACGGACACAGGGAGGGGAGCGCTACACACTGGGGTCTGTTGGGGGGAAATAGGGGAGGGGACAGAGGGGGGTGGGGAGTTGGGGAGAGATAGCATGGGGAGAAATGGCAGATATAGGTGAAGGGGAGGAAGGCAGCAAATCACACTGCCACGTGTGTACCTATGCAACAATCTTGCATGTTCTTCACATGTACCCCCAAACCTAAAATACTATATATATATATAAGTATATATATATGTGTTTGTATATATATACACACACACAAAAGAACTCTCTCGTATGCAGAAAAATTTCCATTTTCTGAACAACTCTTCTCTATTACATTGGATGCATAAATATCATGTGACAAAAATACAGCACTCATTCATGATGAAATACTATCAATAAACTTGGAGTAGAAACGAATTTATTCCACCTGATGAAGGTCATCTGTGAAAAGTGTATAGCTAGCATTACGTTTACTAGTGATCTTTCCCTCTAACGTTATGAAAAGGCAAAGATCCTCACTCTTTCTAAATCTATTTACCATTGTACTATAGCTTTCATTCAGTATAATCTGGCAATGAAAAGAATAAAAGACATTCACATCAGAAAGGAAGAGATAAATCTGCCTTTATCTGCAAATAATATAATTCTGTACATAGAAAATCTAAAGTTATATACAAAACCACTAGAAAAATAGTAATAGAATAACAGTAATAATAAATTATTTTATCAATATTAATTAAAATTAGTTGTACTTTTACATAGTAGCAATGAACTCTATAAAAATGAGATGGAGAGTAACTTCATTCATTGTAACCTTAAATAGAATAAAATGCTTAAGAATGAATTTAACAAAGTATACTCAAGATCTATACACTAAAAACTGCTGTATAATTGTAAGTGATATTAAAGAGGACTATTAAAAACAAAGACAATATATTTTTCTGGATAGGAGGACTCAATATTTATGAGATGGCGATTCTCCCCAAATTGATTTATAGTAGATTAAAAGCAATTTCTATTACAATCCCAGTATGCTTTCTGGCAGAAATTGCCAAAACACCTTGAAATTTATTTGGAAATGCAAAAGACCTAAAATAGCCAAAACAATTTTTTAAAAAGAAAAAAGCTGTAAAACTATACTTTCTGACTTAAAATATTGTGTAGAGCTGCAGCAATTAAGACAGTGTTGTATTAGAATAATGGTAATCATACAGACTAATGAACAGTAATTAAGAACCCCCAAATAAACCTTTACATTTATGATTGGTTAATATTTGACAAAGGTGCCAAGCTATGTCATGGGAAAAGTCAGACTTTTAGACACGCTGACATTTAATGTGTACATGCAAAAATGCAAATTTAGCTCTTAACTTAGGGAACCTACAAAAATGAACTGATAAAAGATCATAGACCTAAATGTAAAACTAAAGTTATTTCACTTTCAGAAGAAAACTCACAGAAATATCTTCATAATCTTGAATGAAGCAGAGTTCTTAGATATAACACCAAAGCATGATGTGCAAATGAGAAAAAACGACTATAATTAATTGATTAAATTCTGAAAAATAAATCTTGCATGCTTCAAAAGACAATGATATGAAAAGTTACAATCTAAGAGAACGTATTTGCAAATAACATCTGTTAAAGGACTTCTATCTAAAACATGTAATAAATACTTAGAACACAAAAACAAACTGATTTTTTAAATGAAAAAATAATTTGAATAAATACTTAACCAAAGAAAATATACAATTTTTTAATAAGCACATGAAAAGATGCTCAACAAGTGATTTGGGAAAAGAAAATTAAAATTACTATGAGGTACTACTTCTTACCCACTAGAATGGCTGTATTGAAAAACATGGATAATACAAAGTGCTGGCAAGAATATGAAGAAATTGAAACCCTCATGCTTTGCTTGCTGGAATGTTAAATGGTGCATTCACTTTGAAAAACAGCCTGGAAGTTCCAAAGAAAGTTAAATACAGTTGCCCTATGACCCAGATACTCACTCCTAGTTATATACACAAGAAAAATGAAAATATACATTCACACTAAGACTTGCACATGAATTTTCATAGCATCATTATTTGTCATAGCCAAAGAGTAAAAAAAAATATGTCCATCAAAAGATAAATGGAAAAAGCATAATGTAATATATCAATTCAAATACTAGGATAATGATAAGCCTGCAGGCCAATGAAACAGAACTAAGAGTCCCAAAATAAAACCTTACATTTATGATTGATTGATATTGCAAAGACACCAAGGTGATTCTATGGGAAAAGATAGGATTTTCAAAAAATAGTGTTGATATCATTATACAATATCCCTTTTGTCTTAGGTAATTTTATTTACCCTGAAATGCAGACAATCAAAAGGAAGCAGCATTTGCCATATTAATGTCAGATGGTACACATTACATGCTTGTTTCACCCTTTTATGTTCAAACTGCTTATAATTTTATATTTTAAATTTCATTTTTAATTGAAAAATAATAATTGTATGTATTTATCAGTTACAATGTAATATTATGTTTACCTTGCAGAATAATTAAATCAAGCTAATTAACAAATCCATCACCTCATGTACTTTTTCATAGTGAAAACTATTAAAATCTACTTTTTAGTAAATTGTCAAATATAATTGAACTGAGTTACTTCCAGACAACATATTCTTTCGCCACACTTTTTGATCAGCTTTTCTAATATCTGTATATTAATTTGTATATATAGCTATTTAAATTTGATTTAATGATTGCCGTATTAAAGCGTTGTCTGCTATTTAAAAAGTATAATAAGCTTTAATATGGTATAGAGTTGTAACATGAAATTTGTAATTTAAGCCATTTCAATGTTTGACTCAATGGCATTTAGTAGATTTACAATGTTGTGCAACCATTATAGCTATCTAGTTCCAGAATATTTTACCACCTCAAAGTAAAATTCCATACCCATTAAGCAGTCGCATTCCATTCTCCCCTCCTCACAGCCACTGCCAATTATTAACATCTCTTTTTCTATTCTGGATATTTAATATAAATGAATTCATATAGTATGTGAATGTTTTTCTGGCTTCTTTCATTTAACATGATGTTTTCAAGGTATAGCCACGTTATAGCATTTATCAGTACTTGATTCATTTTTATAGCTGAATAATATTCCTTTTATTAGTAAACCACATTTTTTTATTCATCAGTTAATGGACATATAGGTTTTTTCCACCTTTTTGGCTAGTGTGAATAATTCTACTGGAAACAAATGTAAACACATTTTAGTTTGAACAACTGTTTTCAACTCTCCACTAGATTTTTCCTGAGGGTCCATCAGGGTTGAAGAGTCTTATTGTTGTTGAGTGAGGATATGAGTCCAGGCTTCTCACATGGTCTGATATCATGGGGAGAAAAGACTTTATAACACCCAATGGAGTGAAAGTCCTGGTTCCCTCCTACACCTCCTCTGAAATCACACCAGCATGGAGTTATAGTACCTCTGCTCTATTACAGAATCTCTGCTCTATTACAGAATCCCAAGGGTGGAAGTCTAGGCTTCTCATTTGGTTTTTGTTGTCACAAGTGGGGTCACAGGTTTTGTTTCATTTATTTTTTTCTTCTGTGGAAAGATGAGAACAATTATTGTTTAAAAGTTTTCTCTCTTGATAGGCTGCTTGTTTCCTGATCTGTTAGAGTAAAAGCAGGCTTATATTGGAGATATTTTTTCTACAGACCTGTCAGTCTTGGGTTGTCAATTTCATCAGCCCCAGATCTAGAATACATAGGGCAGAAGAAGATGCCCAGAGACCTTACCATCATGTTTTTCCTTGTGTCCTAACAACACTGGAGAGTCTGCTTTCTTCACTCATCCTTTCAGAGGATACTTATTTTTTGTTTTATATGTAATAATCAAAGGTTTTGGTCATACTTGGTGAAAGAGATAAAAAAAAAAAAAACACATGTCTATTCTACCTTCCTGGACGTGGTAGTTGCTTATTTCTTTTTATTGCACTGAGAGATATCAACTGGTTGCAGGAAGTCTGAGCAACCCTGTGAGCTCCCAGAAGTTACTTCTCAACTCCTTACCTGTTCTAAATAGGCAAGGTGTTTACTCATTTGACAGATCATACCTGAGTGCCTTCAAATACAATGATGCACAACAAACTAGGTAAAAATTTATCTGTAACCTATTAATAGCATTGTATTAGTTTGTAGCCCAGGCATCCTATCTAAAAAACCCATCACTCACATTTTACAACAACACATTTACAAAATATGTATATGAAGAATACAATTATCCACATACCATAACTTAGTGAAATGTGAGCACTGACCTCAGGAAATGTCTGTACATATCAATATCTTACACATAAGAACTATAAGAGGGTGTCTGAGCCCAAATGACAACAGGTCTATATTCTAGGGTTAGACTAGAGCTCTTAGAATTTCCAATTCTAAATATGGGATTTTTTTCCATGATAAGACTGAGACTCCTGGTGGGTGTCAAGTTACCCATCTATGGAGAGAGGGAAAAAAAGGTTCTGGTTTGAACTTTCCAAACTTTGCCAATTTCCTACCTACCACCAGCACTGTTAAAATATGTCTAATAAGTACACAGCAGCTTTTCTGAGTTAGATATTGAGTTTCAAAGTGAAGTTCCTTTGGTTCTTCTATAGTTGCCAAAAATAGAACATTTAATGAGCTTACTCTTCTTATTGAAAAGAAACTCTTATTGCTAAACAGGGAAACATCCTTCTACATGAATTTGTGAATTTGGACAGTACTAATATAAATATATTTTTTAAAGTGATCTAAATAACTGTGCCTTGCTCTAGTAAAAGAAATGAATTAAAAGATTGCTAATATAAAGCTGTGATTATGTATAATTTTTTAATTTATTAATTTTTTTGTTTTTTTGAGATGGAGTCTCACTCTGTCACCAGGCTGGACAGTGGCGTGATCTCTGTTCACTGCAACCTCCACCTCCCAAGTTCAAGCTATTGTCCTTCCTCAGCCTCCCAAGTAGTTGAGATTACAGGCACGTGCCACCATGCCTGGCTAATTTTTTGTATTTTTAGATGGGGTTTCACCATGTTGGCAGGATGGTCTCGATCTCCTGACCTCGTGATCTGCCTGCCTTGGCCTCCCAAAGTGCTAGGATTACAGGCATGAGACACTGAGCCTGACCTATGTATAATTCTTAAATAAGCATAATTGTATGCTTGCATTGTTAATAATGTTATCAGGTATTGAAATTCTATATTAACTACATTGTAAATAAATATTAAATATATGCATCAATTAGTTGTTACATTTGAATAATAAATGAACATGCTTTCATGCTTTTTAATTTTGATTGGTATGATTATTAAGTAACTCTCAAACCTTGATGTGATTTGAGAATTTTAAAAATTAATTATCCATATTGACAATTTAAAAATTAGAGTAAACGTTTTTGTTCAGTAATCTTACTTTTTAACTAAATAAAAGTTGCTGCATCAAGTTTTAGTATCATTTTAAAATATGTCCTTGTAGAAGTTGCCATAAATGTCGACATTTTCAGCAGCATAAATTTATAGTGACACTGAATTTTTATGACACTATAAAAGTCCCTACTCATGATGACATCTATAGCTGCATTTTCACAGAAATATAAGAATTTGTATCTTAGACATGTGGTTAATCCTATCTTGTTTTTCAAAGAAAGGAAATTGAGGTAACAAATATTTCCGATATCCCCAAACCAGTCATATATATGTAAAAAGGAATTTAAAAATTGAATATTTTTCCTTCAATGTCTGGCAGCCAAAGAATCTGTTTCTGTTATTTTTTTTTAATCAAACTAGCTGGAGAAGAAGGAAAAAAAAAAAGGTTAACTGGGAATTGGGTGAGTCCATTAATAGAGAAATTAACCAGAATTTTACTGGAGAAATGGGGGACAGAAGCAAAAATTTTATAGTAAATGTTCAGAGTTCCTGGGCTATTGCTTTCTTAATTGGCCTAATTGTTGAGAATGTAGAACTAAAATATTTAGAGAAAATGATAGATACTATACATGTGAATTAATGTTTTTAAGTTTATTTGAAGTTGAAAGAAAAGGCAATATTTGTATTGGGGTAAATATATTAAAAATGTTTAGAAACTTCTGCTCAGGACATTTATATTGTCTTTAATTTTTTTTTTTACAATTAAATATAATCAATAGCTGACCGTTGCTTCTTGAAAATATGGGTGGAAAAGATTCAATCAGAAATTTACAAAAGTTAGTTATTTGACAAACCAATGCTCACTGATCTCAAACTATCAGAGGAATAGAAAAGTTGTCACTTCCAGGAATAAAACAACTTCCAGCAAGGTATTTATTCTAAGAGAAAAGTAACTTTAACAGGCAAATTAAAGTATTGGTGACCGAAGTTGTTTTATGGAAGTAAGTTATGAATAATTGTTTAGTTTTATTATAAGCCAAGTGTCCAGTGACATTAGATTGATAGTGGTATTGGTTTATACTATAATCCTAATTACAATAAATCATAACATATTAATACTTACAGAACATGTAACAATCTAATTTAAGATCTGCCATTATATTTGTGAATTATATTGTGATTTTGTGTGTGTGTGTGTCCAGGCCTTTCCCATTTTTTTGGCTGCCAGTTTCAATATTGTCTCCTTAATGGGGCCTCTTTGAACATTCTAAATTCATATTCCCTACCATGGAACCATTTATGTTTCCTTCTAATCATTTTGCACTTACTTTTTTTGTTTGTTTGCTAGCTTGTATCATATGCTGCACACGATACACCGTGAACTCCAGGTGGGCAGATATTTAATCTAATTTTTATCTGTTCATGATACCCAACATAATGCTTAGTGTATGGTAGGTATACAGCAAATACTGTCGATTGGAAGAAAAAATTTACTCTTTTGTAATTGAAATATTAGGATATATTCAAATATATCTTCATTAAATATATATATTCAAATATTTCTTCAGTAAAACTATTATATAATACATTTTCTTATTTAAAATTTAAAATTTAAAATAAAAATAATTTAAATGGCAGGATGATCTCGATCTCCTGACCTCATGATCCGCCTGCCCTGGCCTCCCAAAGTGCTGGGATTACAGACATGAGACACTGAGCCTGGCCTACGTATAATTCTTAAATAAGCATCGTCTTATGCTTGCATTGTTAATAATGTTATCAGGTATTGAAATTTCTTATTTTAAATTTCAAATTTAAAATAAAAAAATGCAGTACATATAAAATGTCTATCTCACTCATTTTAAAATATATTGCTTATATTTTTTATAAACAAATTTTTTAATAAAATTTATAAACTTAAATTTTTTATAAATTTTACCTATATGTACTACAAATAGGTAAAATTTATGTGACTCTTACTAAATAATAGGAAGAGTGTTATGTGCTTTATAATCACTATTTTATTTACCCTTCAGAGCAGTATTATGAGGTAGAAACTATTTTTCACATGTATTTGAGACAGAATAATTTCTTTCCCAGAAAGAAGAAAAAAAGGGGTGAGTGAGAGACCAAACAGCAGAAGCAGAGTTATGGCATGGAGAATAAGAGAAAAAGGGAGACAGAGAGAGAGAAAGATTTTGAAAATTTTGAATGAAGAGCATCATTTGAATAACACATTCGATTTGAGGGTTTTTTTTTTTTTTTTTTTTGGTCAAAAGAATGTAATATATGTTTCAGTTTCTTTCCACTTCTATTTGGAAGTGAGTGAGTTGGTAAATAGCTGCCTGACATTTTGTTTGAATATAGTCCAGTGCTGAGATGAACTGCCATATGTGGGTTGCACTGTGGAAGCAACCTTTATCTTAAATCATTTCCTTGGTCAAAAATATACTATTACTTAAAAAATGCAGCTTCACCATGAACAGTTTTTGGAATATGGTTTTAGAAAGTAGAAGTTGACATGGCATTAGCTCTAATGATTTTAAAATTACTCCTACAAGTCAGAGACAATTTGTCTATACTCTTGTAGAATTACCAACTTAGGGACTGTTGAATGTAACTGATGCAAAGCAATATGAATTCACAAAATTGAGGAAATGTAGTAAGAGTCCTTACTAAATTACAAGTATTTATTCGTTTGCTATCTTGTATTTCCCAGTAATTTTTGGTAATTTCTAGAAAGGGAAAAAAGTGGAAGAGAGAGTGCATTTGTTCAAGAACTTTGCCTTGTTTACTGGGAAAGATCATCCCTACTGGACATTCTGATGCCTCAATAAGACAAAAAGCAAGCAACTTTGAAATTGTTGGTCGAAGATATATACTCCATTACAAAAGTGAAGTTCTTATGGGGGCTGTACCAGAGATGAAGGAAAACTCAAAAAGTCTATTGAAAATCAAGAGATAGACAATCTTGGAGGCACAAAAATGTTGGAGATTAAATGAGAGTCTTTGAAATCTCACATATACATATATATGTATATACACATACACACACAAACATATATACATACATATATATATATATTTTGCTCACTTAAATTTACTGAGTATCTTGTCTCTGTGACAAAATGCTTGGCAGCTATAGATTGGATAAACAATTTGATCGGTAGCTAGTTATTGGAGTAAATATGTGTCAAGTACACAACAATACGTCATCAGGAAAATAATGCTCATATGTGCTCAGATCTGGGGAACCCCTGAAGGTGGCTATTCAATGGGAAATGGTGGTGAATAAAGTGAAGGTTCAGTTACTCCTGAATCTGAACTTCGTGGTAGCAATTACAGCCGAAAGCTGAGGGAAAACTTTAATGTCATTTCAAACACAAGAGACTTCTGAATTCTCTGTAGTAGGAAACACATTTAGGACAAAAATATAATAAAAAGAAACTAAGACCAAACAATACACAGGCAAGATATAAAGGTGGGTATAGGGAGTGGGAAGAAATACAGATTAATTCTTCATCTTTTGAAATTAGATTTTTGACAAGCAAGGTAACGTTCTTGTGCATGAAATTAAGGGAATTCCTCACACCCAATTATGAGATCTCTCAGAGTGTTGATTGAAGACTCTATTTAGTTTTCATTGATAAGTATGGAATTAGCTTTCCTATTGCCTTGTATACTTCAGAATATGTGGGATAGATTTTGATGTTTAGGGGTGAGAGCTAAAATGAAACCACCTGCAGACAAACAGTTAAAGGATTTGGAACTAAGTTTACATTAACATGTCTTAATTATTTCACAATCTGATGTCTGCATTAACATGAGTTTACTGCTTGAGATCTTTCCCTCCTCATGTTAATAGTTTCAATGGCTTCTGTAAAGAATTTTCACAAATTTAGCAACTTAATACAACACAGATTTTTAATTTCATAGTTTTGCAGGTCACAAGTCGAGGTATACAATGGACTTGATTGATTGATTGATTGATTGACAGAGTCTGGCTCTGTTGCCCAAGCTGGAGTGCAGTGGTGCAATCTCTGCTCATTGGAACCTCTGCCTCCCAGGTTCAAGTGATTCTTGTGCCTCAGCCTCCCAAGTAGCTGGGATCACAGACACATGCCACAACGCCTGGCTAATTTTTGTTTTTAGTAGAGACAGGGTTTTACCATGTTGGCGAGGCTGGTCTCAAATTCCTGACCACAGGTGATCCACCCACCTTGGTCTCCTAAATTGCTAGGACTGCAGACAGGAGCCACTGTGACCGACCTATTTATTTATTTTTGAAAACGCTGAAATCGCAATATCTAGAGGGTTGCATTTCTTTTTCTTTTCTTTTCTTTTTTTTTTTTTTTTGAGACCAAGTCTTGCTCTATCTCCCAGGCTGGAATGCAGTGGTGTGATCTCGGCACACTGCAACCTCTGCCTTCTGTGTTCAAGCGATTCTCCTGCCTCAGCCTCCGGAGCAGCTGGGACTACAGTCACCCATCACCATACACAGGTAATATTTTTTTGCATTTTTGGTAGAGATGGAATTTCACCTTATTGGTCAGGCTGGTCTCGAACTCCTGACCTTGTGATCCATCCACCTCGGCCTCCCATAGTGCTGTGATTACAAGTGTGAGCTAACATGCCCGGGCTGTATTTCCTTTTGGAAGCTATAGGAGAGAACGCATTTCCAGATTATTGGAAAAACTCAATGCTAAAGAGCTGTGAGATGTAGGTCTGTTGTTTCCCTGCTGGCTCTTGGACTGTGGTTATCCTCAGCTTGTAAAAAATGCAAAAATTCCATGGTTTATAAGCTCATCTGTTCATATTTTAAAGCCAGCAATGGCAGATCAAGTACTTCTCATGCTTAAGTTTCTCTGACCTCCTCTTTGGCTTCGATTTCTCTCTCTTATTCTACCACATCTGTCTGACTCTAATTGGAGAAATTTCTTTGTTTTTAAGGGCTTATGTAATTTTATCAGGCCTGGATGTATAATCCATTCTCACTATTTTAATGTTCATAACTTTATTTCTTCAAAGTCTCTTAACAGAAATACTTCGATTAGTGATTGATTGAATATGTAGGGAGTAATCTTTAGAATCCTGTCTAACAGATCCAGTAGGATGAAGCTTCAAGTAACTTAGATTTAAAAACCAACAAACCAACCAACCAACAAACAAACCCAGGAACATGCCAAATATCTATTTATCTGATAAACAGGTTAGTCAACTCAACTCTCAGAACAATATTGTTCTTCTCCTAATAACTTTTTCAAAAAATTGTTTATGAAATTGCTGCTTATATTTCAAACTCTCCCCTTGTGTGCCCCCCAGTACTATAGTATCACAAATTTTGTATCATTTCAATCAGGCATCCTCACTGAATGATCTGCTTGAAACCACACCCACAGATTCTTAGAAATATTTTATCTGCCTTTAACCTCTTCAGTCAGAGTCTCTACAAGATTTTGTTAAGATATTAATCTTCTTTGTTATGATAAGCAAAAAAGTAGAGGAAAAAATGGGTTTTCTTGATTGTAAGCCCATTTTGATGGCCTTTTGGGGAAGTCAGCCGTCAACAGAGATACCTTACATTCTTTCCATTTTATTGAGGTTTGGCTGCGTTAGGAAAAGGATTCTGTGGACATATAGCATTTCTTATCTTGCAGACTCCCAAGGAAATGGGAATTGAATTCTATCTTTTATTTTTCTTCTTTCAGAATAATTTAAAATAGTTCTAAAGTCTTGAGTACTTGTAATGTTGCTAGACACTTTGTCTCTGGATGCACACAGGCTGAAATAAAAGTACGTGTAGGGTATCTCAGAGGAATCAAGTTTGCTGAAGAAAAGGAAGAGAGGTTCTGGCTAGGATTTAAATATGTTCATTACAGGAAGAGTGAGCATATTTTACTGGGATAAATGAGTTGCAGAAAAACACTTTTTATGTAAGTATTAACAGCCTTCCTCCCATCTGAGTTGTTTAACTTGCTTCACTGGTAAAATAAGGGAACTAAAAAAATTGAAGAAAAGGTTTGGCTGATTATTAGAACATAAAAACACAGCATTACTTATGATAGAATAGAATGAGAAGACTAGGAGAAAAAAGGGACATTGATTAAGTGAGTAAAAGAAAATGAAGTCAGTGTTGGAAGTTATTTTGAGGTGAATATGGGAGAAAGAAATGGCATGATTGAAAGAATGGAAAAAAAGGTTTGTTCTGTAGTGTGCATAAAATCCCCCATAATGCATCTTTGAAAGAATTCAATAGATGTATAAATTCCCTTTCAATTTTGTTTTACTAGGTGTTGTATTTGAGTTATTTTACATGCTTCATAGTGCTAAGAAGGTCCATAAAAATGTCATCCAGCATTTTATTTTCAGATTACATAGGGATATGCAAACCAAAGCTCAGAAGAATTTAAAAACATGCTCATGATTACCAGTTGGTAAGTGCCAGAGTGGTATGACTCAAAATGAAAAATGGTGCACTGGCTAAAGCAGTGTCTGTGGTAAGAGTTGGCAAATTTTTTCTCTAAAAGGTCAAATGGCAAAATTTTATTCTATATGGGTCATGTGGCCTGTCTCAACTAATCAACTCTCCCTTTACAGTACAAAAGAAGCTACAGACAATACATAAATAAATACATGTGGCTTTGTTATCATAAAACAATATTTATGAATACTGGTGGCAGTTCCAATTTGATCTATGAACCAAATTTTGTCAAATTCATGTCTAGAGCATTTCAGAGATTAAAAGAGATCAAGCATCTATAAGAACTATGGAATTGGTGAGTTTGATAAGCACCATCGATTCACTGAAGAGAGAAAATGACTGGCTCATTGTTTACTAATCAACAACTTAGATAAAAATGCTACTTCTGTGGCACATTTTAAAGGGACCTTTATCTTCCAGAGCAGAAGAGACACAGGTGATGATTCAGCCTATAATTTAATTATTGGAGTAGCAGATTCATAGAAGGATCATTTAATATACCACAGTCAGGGCCCTAATAGGAAAGAAATTGAAATCTGAAACTTGGGAAGTCCTATTGCATCTGGATTGATGCACTTGAGAATGTTGAATCTCTTGGTTCCATGAGATTCTCCTGGCATGCAAAGTATCCCAAACCCTATTTTTAAGGAGATTCCAAATCTCCTGGTGGGAGAATATTCATAGATCCCAAATGAAATAAATACCTTATCAGTAAATGTTCAACTTTGCCAGAATATGCCATCACTTTCTCTTTTGGTCACTAGACTTTAACCTGCTAATAGTGTGAAATATCACACCCAGACTAAGTCTTAGGCTCCTCAGATAAAAAATATAAACCAATGAAGATATAGGACTTGAAAGTTACATACCAGTGAAACCAGGAATCTACACTTTTCAAAATTGTATGCAGAATATAAAGCTGGATGACTGAGTAATCTTCAATGACACAGATTTAACACACTGGAATGGATTATTGGGTATGGGTCTAATATGCTGTTTGAAAACTTGGGAAAAGCATTACCCAAACTACTATGGCCAACTGGGGGAGCATGCTCCAAAAAGTGAGCATGCTATTGCAAATGAAGTTGTTTTCTTAATTTCCTTTTTGGATAAGTCATTTTTAATGCATCTAAATGCAACTGATTTCTCTATGTTGATTTTGTACACTGTGACTTTACTGAATTTATTAGTTCTAATACTTTTTTTAGTGAGGTCTAATTTTCTACATCAAAAATCATGACATTGGCAAACAAAGATAATTTTATTTATTTCTTACCAATTTGGATTCCTTTTATTTCTTTTTTTTTTGCCTAATTTCTTTGACCAGGACTTTAAGTTCTATGTCATATAGAAGAGGCAGGAATGGGCATCTTGCCTTGTTATCAATTTTTGAGACAAAATTTTCCACTTTTTATCATTAAGTATAATGTTAGCTGTAGGCTTGACATAAAAGGCCTTTATTATGTTAAATAAGAAATAAGTTCCTTCTGTACCTAATTTGTTCAAGGTTTTTATTATAAAAGGATGTTGATTTTGTCAGTGCCTTTTCTGCATCGATTTATATAATCATGTGATTTGTGTCCTTCATTGAGTTAGTGTGGTATATCATGCTGATTGATTTGTATAGGCTAAACTATCCCTGCATGCTAGGAATAAATCCTAGTTGATCATAGTGTATGCTTCTTTTAATGTGCTGTTGTGTTTCAGTTTGCTAGTAATTTGTTAAACATTTTTGAGTCTATTTTCATAATGAATATTGGCCTGTAATCATCTTTTATGGTCATGTTTTTGTCTGGCTTTGCTATCAGGGTGATGCTGGTCTCAGGAAATAAGTATGGAAATCCTCTTCTTCTATATTTGGAACACGTTCAAAAAGAATAAAATATTTAGGAATAAATTCAACCAAACTTGTGTATTTAACACTACAAATTGACAAAATAAATGTTAAAAGAGATAACTGCAAGGGCATCTCATGTTCATGGATTTGAAGAATTAATACCATTAAAATGTCCATACTTTTAAAGCAATTTATATATATATGCATATAAATTGCTTTATATATATATATAGCTTTATATATAAAAATATAAATATATATAGTCCATATATTTATATTTCAATTTAGAATATATATATTTTCTATATTTCTAATATTCCATATATATGAAATATATATTTATATATAAATTGCTTTATATATGGAATATAAATATATATATTTATTTATATACATAAATTTATATATAAATTGCTTTATATATGGAATATATATATATATTACATGTAATGGCTATCAAAATTCCCATGAAATTTATTTTTAGACATAAAAAGAAATCTTGAAATTCATGTAGAACCACAAAAGATTCCAAATAGCCAAAGCAATGTTGAATAATAAAAGCAAAGCAGGAAACATCATGCTCCCTGATTTCAAAATAAATTACAAGTCACAGTAATCAAAACATCATGATACTGTCATAAATAGAGCAATGTAGACCAATGGAACATAACACAGAGCCCATAAATAAATACATGCATGCATAGTTAACTGATCTTTGACAAGAATGACAAGAATATACAATGGGAAAAGGATATTTTCTTTAATAAATGGTTGTGAGAAAATTAGATAGCCATATATGGAAGAGTAAAATTGGATCCTTATTCATACTGTATACAAAAACCAACTCAAAATATAATAAATATTCAAACATAATACTTGACTCAACAAAACTCTTATGATGAAATATAGAGAAGAAGCTTGTTGACGTGAACTGGGCAATGATTTCTTAGATATGACACCAAAAGCACAAGTAACAAAAGCAAAAATAGACAAACAGGACTGTATCAAACTAAAAAGCTTTTATGCAGCAAAAGAAACAACAAAATAAAAAAGCAACCTACAGAATGAAATAAAATCTTTGCAAGCCATACATCTAATAAGGGGTTAATATCCAATATATGTAAGTAAGTCCTGTAACTCAATAGCAAAGTAATAATAATATTATTATAGTAATAATGCAACATGTTGTATGTATTCTACACATAATCATACAATTATATGTGGAATTATATAATTATTATAGTTTAGAATTATAACACTATCATTATTATTTGATAAAAAAGAAAAGAGATCTAAATAATATCTCTCAAAGGAAGACATAGATGGCAAACCTTTTCATATGTGAAAAGGTCTTCAAAATCACTAATCATCAGGAAAATGCAAATATCACCTCACACCTGTTAGATTGGCTATTATTTTTTAAAAATGACTATGAATGTTGACAGCAATGCGGATAACTGAGAACTCTTGTACATGTTGGGTGAAAATGTAAATGGATGCAAGCACTAGGAACAACGACATGGAGGTTTTACAAAAAGTTAAGGATAGAATTACCATTTGATCCAGCAATCCCATTTGTCAGCATTTATCCAAAGGAAATTAAATTAAGATCTGCATTCTCATATTGCAGTAGTAATCACAATATTCAGGCTATGGAAACAGCAGAGGTATCACATCAAGTTGGAGGACTAGAAGGTTTCAGTGCTCATCACATTCCTCACACACACAGATAAAACTATGAAAAACTAAATACCATAAAAAATAACTCTTGGAAAGGTCAAGAGTTCAATAAAGAACCTGCAGCAATCCAGAGGAGGAAAAGCTGAGGATGACTGCGACTCCATAGCAAAGCATAGGAAGCGTCTTACCTGTTTCACCTCATCCCCTACTCTGGCATAACTTGACCTCAAGAGGGATATCCTTGCCAAAATTTTCCCCCACCAAGGAAAAAAAGACAGAGGACCTCAGCAGCCTTCACCAACACCACAGAAATCCTCAACTTTTTCAAGCGAGGTCACCTGTGTTTCTGTTGATGCTGAGCCCAGCTGATAGAGATATCTAGAGTACACACCATTTCATGTCTCCCACACCAGAAAAGAGCTGCTACTGTAGCTTCCAGAGAAACAGTCTCTGTTGTACCGCTCTGGGGTCAGACCTATCACCACCCCAATCATGTGCACACACTGAACCTCAGAATCATAGTCAGTTAGTGTGTGCCTGTGATGCAGACTCTGTCCTCACAGCCACCCCACACATTTGCACTTTGGATACTAGTGTCATAGCTGCTGTAACAGGTGCTCCTGATACTGGACCAAAGAACCATGGTTGACACATGTATGGCAGTATCCAGGACACAAGAACTGTGATTACTACCTGTGTGCTCCAGACACTGGTTCTGTGGCCGCTCTTATACTGCAGACGTGGATAACACTGCTCTCACAGTGGTGGGAGTGTGGTTTGCCCATGCCTCAAACCTCAGAGCAATGATCATTTCACATATGCCTGGGCATCAGACATCAGAACCACTACCACTGTGAACATGCCTTTACCCTGGAGCCAGCATCAAGAGGTACCCCACAACAGGGTGGTCATACACATGCATATGCCTTCAGAGGTATTGAGGATCACTCTTCTTGGGTGCTGATCTAGGGCCTGAGAAAGTCCAGGACTACCCACCACTGTCACTGTTACCACCCAAGTGTGTCATCCAGGGCCCTAAGGACAAGCATATTTTGTCCAGAGATGTCATAACCTGCCCATGCCATATAGGTGCCTGAGGATTGGCCCCACTGGCCTAACAGCACCTGTACACATTTTCTAAGGGCCTGGGGAATTACCTGCCCCAGCCACCACTGCCAGTGAACACACTTGCCTTCATGGGCCTAACTGGTACCTATGCATGTTATTCAGGGACATGGGGATTTATCTGTCCTACCTGTCATAACCTGCCCATATTTGCACATATGATTGACAGGACTCAGAACAGGCCTGCTGCCACCTGCACCTATGCACACCATTCAGGGGACAGGGAATTGACCTGATCCATCTCACCAGCATACTGTCCACCCTCCACAGAAAACAATGATGCTCATTGCCAGTGCCCATGTGCACCATCTTGAGATTAATCTTCTTCTTCTGCCACCTTAGGTGCCAAGGCACATTATTTGGCATTCTAAGTATAGCCTTGCCCCACATACCTCACCACCATGGTGCCCCAGCACACTGTCTGGGAGCCTTAAAATCAATCTGCTATGCCCACAACAGCCTGTGTTCACATGCACTATCACGGGCATAAGGATAGGACTGCAGGGGCCAGCACTGTCCCTGCTACTGCTCACACGTTTTCTGAGAGCTTGCATATCAACTTGCTGCCACTGGTACCCATGTACACAACTGGGGAGTCTGAGGACACTTCTCTTGCCATCACTAGATGTGGAGTCACATATAAGAAAATGCCCATCAGAAAAACAGCAGATTTCTCAGCAGAAAACTTACAGGCCATGAGAGAATAGAATAATATATTCAAAGTGCTGAAAAAAAAAATCTGTCAGCCAAGGATAATATACCCAGCAAAACTATCATTCATAAATGAATAAAAACTGAGAATTTTTCAGATAAGCAAAAACCAAGGGATTTTAAGACCACTTAACTGTCTCTACAAGAAATTTGTAAGGGAATCCTCCACATGAAAGCAAAAGGATATTTACCAAAATGAAAACATAATAAAAGAGGGAGAAAATAACAAAAGATATACAAAACAACCAGCAACCAATTAAGAAGGCAGGAATGAATTCTCACCTATCAATAATAATCTTGAATTTAAATTATTTAAATATCTTATTTAAAAGACACAGACTGGCTAAATAGAGCAAAAACTTATGATCCAACTATACACTGCAAGAAATTCACATCACTTATATGGCACATATAGACAGAAAGAGAAGGGATGAAAAAAGATATCCCATGTAAAGAGAGACAAGTAGTGGGCAGGAATAGCTGTCCTTATGTCAGAAAAAGATGTTGAGAACTTTTTTCAGAACTGTATAAAAAGACAAATAAATCATTGTATAATAGTAAATGGATCAATATAGGAAGAGGCCATAACAACTCTAAATACATATGTACCCAAAACTGAAGTACTCAGATATATAAAGCAAATGTTATTAGATCTAAAGTGAGAGGTAGACTTCAGTACAATAATAGTTGGAGATTTCAACACCTCACTCTTAGGATTGGACAGATTATCTAGACAGAAACCAACAAAGAAACTTTAGATTTGTACGACAGTTTAGAACAAATAAACTTAACAGACATTTACTAAACATAATATGTGATAGCTGTAGAATATACATTCTTCTCAGCAGCACATAAAACATTCTCCAGGGTACCCATATGTTAGAGAACAAAACAAGTTTCAACTGTTTTTTTTTTTCTTTTTAATGAATTCATAGCAAATCACATGAAGTAAAACTAGAGATTAGTAACAAAAGAAACTCTGGAAATGTACAAGTACATGGAAATTAGAAAGCAAAAACATGCTACTGAATTATCATTGAGTCAATAAAAAAACTAAGAATGGAATTTTAAAAATTCTTAAAACAAATGGAAATGAAAACACAGCTAACCAAAACCCATGCAATGTAGCAACAGCAGTGCTAAGAAGGATGTTTACAAGAATAAACACTTATCATTAAAAAGATAGATTTCAGATAAAAAACCTCAAGTAATTAGAGTAATCAGAACAAACAAAACCCAAAATTACCAGAGGAAAAGAAATAATAAAGATTAGAACAGATCTAAAAGAAATAGAAAAGAAAAGAAGAGAAAAAAGGAAAGAAGGAAGGAAGGAACAAAAGGAAGGAACGAAGGAACGAAGGAAAGAAATAGAAAGAAAAAAGAAAGGAAGGAAGGAAAGAAAGAAAGGAAGGAAGAACAGCATGGAAAGGGTCAAGTACTGGGGTCCTATAACATGTTTCCGGCAACCAAAGAAGGGACTACAGTGCAGGAACCCTTTCCCCATGGCTACCTTTGAGTAAGTGTTGGGGTCCTGTAACATATTTCTGGTGAACCACAAAAAAATATATGTAATAATACTGAAGAGACCCCCATCCCAACCCAAAGGAAAATCTTCTGAGCACATCAATTGGCTGACTTTGGGTAAGTGGGGTGGGTATACCTGGATAAAGAATGAGATTGGGTTAAAGCCCCAACTTTGAGGAGTTAGTGTCTCTCCTAAGAGAGGGTTAAAGGCTCCTCTCAACAAAAGGCAAGAATGCTTGACTGACTTTGGGTTAGAGGCCCGACATAGGAGGGTTAGAGTCCCTTTTAAGATTTAGGGGGTGAGAGGCTCCTCTTCGTAAAGTCCCTCTGCACTGAGAAAGGGTTTGATACTGCAGGCTATGCTCTTTGTATTAATCAGCCTGTCTTCTGCATGAATCAATTTCTTGGTTGCTGTTTCTACTTCATTGTCATTTTCAGAAGACCTCATTTAACTGGTCTTGGAGATTTTAACTTATTTTTCTCCTGTATGCCTCTTGATTTCCATTCATTTGCTTGTGAATCATTGGGAACAAAAGGCATTGAACCCTCTATCTTTAAAATTGCTGATTGAGATTTCGTATTTAACAGTTATAAATAATAAGCTTAAATAGATGTGGTTGTGTTTTGTTGCCACTATGCCAACTAGGTGTGACTGAGAAGCACTAGGATGAAAATCAGGGGACTTTACTCCTTGCTGTTTCATTTCATTTAAAACACACACACACACACACACACACACACACACACACACACACACACACACATTCTTTCTTGGATCTGGCCAAACCAGCTTTGCTTGTCTGCTATTGCCCAGAACCTACTTGCTCTGGTCATTCCCATCTAAATCTTCTTCATTTTTTTCTGCCTTATTCAACATTTTGTTGAAGTCCACGTTGTGGTTTATCTAAGATTCATGGCTTGGCTCACTTATATTATTTGGAGAATGTGAAGGAGAGAATTCAGTTTTTGGCAGGGATCCCCTTATTAATTCTGCTGGACTTAAAAACCTCTCATCCTTTTTAGTGGGACTCAGCCAGTATTAAAATAATCTTGCAAGTTTGGAACTTTTGTTTCAACATCACCTGCCTCCTTCATGGGAACCATGACATCAATTCCAAAGAACTCACCACTAGAATGTATGTATTCTTGAATATTGGGACCAATTTAAACTGAATGGGCTTAAGAAAACTGGTGTTTCTATGTAATACTGTTTGGCCTTGGTATTATCTGGAAAACAAGATAAGTGGGCTCCTACTGGAACTACAGCCTTTAATACTACAACTCGATTTGTTTTATATATGCGGGAGGGAAATGGGATGAAATACCATATTTTCAAGCATTTTTGCTGCTTAGTCAGGATAAAACCCTGAAGCAGATGTGTGCATATTTGATAAGGAATAAAGAGCTAGACATACTAGATGATCCTTTAATGCAACCCCCACATCACCCTCAGTTCAGTGGGCCTTTTGGAATGGGGCAGAACCTCCTTCTGTCAGCTCTGAAGGTTCAGATGTGTCAGTCCTTTCTCCCTTGATCCACCTGCAAGTTCTATGGAGAACCTTTTGTCCTCTCTTCCTTACCTGTCTAGTCTCACTCTATACCCATCACTCCCTGAGGCACTCAGCCCAGTGAGTACCACTCATAGTGGAGTCTTCTGTCAACCTCCGAAGGGAAATCTTTGTCCACTTAGAGAGGTGACAAGTGGGGCGGAAGTCACTGTGAGAGTACATGTTCCCTTTTCTATGTCTGATGCGGCTCTATGTAAAGAGATGTTTGGTCATTTCTCTGAACATCCAGGAAAATTCATCGATGAGTCTGAGATATTGACTCTGACCTACAGTTTAACTTGGCAGGATCTGCATGTTTTGTTGTCTCTGTGTTGTGCAGTGCAAGAGAAATAATGCATTTTGGGGACAGTTAGAACCCATGCAGATGAGGAATTGGCTTGTAACCTGAACCATAATATATATCAGGCAGGAGGTATAACAGTTTCAGATCAAGATCCAGAGCAGAACTATCAAAGGGGCAGTGAGGGCTTTGGGAGGAGCAATCACATGGTAACTGGTTTGTTGGAAGGTATGAAGAAATATTTGAAAAAGCCTATTAACTACGAAAAGATTATGGAAGTTTCTCAGGGCAAAGATTAGAATCCAACTTTATCTCAAGAGCGTTTAGTTGAGGCAACCAGGAAATAATACTAACAGTAATCCTGCCTTAAAGGAAGGACAAACCCTTTTGGGAGTATATTTTATAACCCAGTCCACCCCTGATATCTGTAGGAAACTACAAAAAATAGCTATGGGCCCCCAAACTCCTTTGGAACAGCTTTTGGCATTTTTAGTTTTCAACAACAGAGACAAAGCAGGGGAAGCAGAAAGAGCAAAAAGGACCTCTCGCAAAGTGCAGCTCTTGGCTGCAGCTTTAAGCTGACCTACCACATGGGGCTGCCTTCCTGGCTCTTGTCCTGAACAACGGAAGCTGAAAAGCTGGTCATCTGAGTCACCATGCCTTGATCCTAAATCAGTGTGCACACTGAGAAAGGGAAGAGGGATTTCGCGGCATTCTGACGGGAGCCATTGGCACCCGAGCCACTGATGACTTACATAGCCAGGCAAGTCCAAGTGTGATGGGGCCCGTGATCTTCTGCCGCAGCTCCCACTGGGCAACTAGCCATATCTCTGGAGGAGCCTCAGGGAACCCTTCATGTGACATATAAGAATATTAACTTCCTTCCGGACTGCTTACTCTGTTTTGATGCATTATAATGGGCCTCTGTCACTCCAAAACCGTATGGTCACGGAGATAAACGCACAAGTTCATGATGCCATTTTACTTATCGCTGTCATTCAAGAACTTTGGTTTCCTCACATACTTTTCCTACCATGCCTGAATGCCTCAGGACAGTGGCAGCAACTGCTCTTTTAGTAGATTAAGCCAATAAACTGGCTTTAGGATAGCATTTGGAGGTTTAACTCCACATCAAGTCAAGGAGAGCAGGGGGACACTTACTGAAATGTCAGGCTTTCCTGCTAGACTCCTGATGAACTCTTGATACCACGTGCTAATCGATGGAGAATAGTTAAGCATTTGCATGACTATTCATTTGGGAAGAGATTCCCTGTTTCAATTCATGTTTCAGCTTTTTATAAGAAAAGGCTTACTTAAAAAAGTAAAGCAGGTTATTCGAGCGTGTGAACTTTGCGCTCAGAACAACCCAAATAACCAATTTTTACCTCCTCCTCTAGTAAGGCCAGTTCAGCATAGGGGAATATATCCTGGTGAAGATTGGCAAATAGATTATACAGATTCCCCCATATAAAGGGTTTAAATATTTATTAGTATTTGTTGACACCTTTATCGATTGCACGGAGCCTTTTCCTACCTGGTCTGAAAAGGCAACTGAGGTTTCTAAACTCCTACTAAAGGAAATAATGCCTAGATTCGGGCTGCCTAAGAGCTTACAGAGCAATAATGGCCATCTTTCACAGTGACGATTACTCAAAACATATCTTCAGCCCTAGGGATTCGGCCCGGAGGCTATAGTCTTCGGGGAAGGTAGAAAGAGCTAATCAAACTCTAAAAAGGATTCTTGCTAAACTATGCCGAGAGACAAGGGAAACCTGGCTGTCTTTATTACCTGTAGCCTTATGGGTTCCAGTGGTCCCTAGGAAAATCTGCAGTCCTTTTAAAAAATGTACAGAAGGTCTTTCTTAACAACAGACCTCCTAACAGACAGAGATACTTTCAAGCTGCAGAATTAATGTGATCAACTTAGGACAAGTGCAAAATGCCCTCCTTGAATCTGGAAATCAAAAACTCCCTTCCTCTACTAAGGAAGAGTATCTTTTTACAACCCAGCTGGGAGATTGGGTCCTATTAAAAACTTGGAAGGAAAGATACCCAACAGATCAACATTTCCTAAATTGGAAAAGACCCTATCAAGTTCTTTCTCCTTAGCACCCCAATTTCAGTTAAACTTCTAGGAATAAACAGCTGGGTCCACTTATCTCAAATTAAACCTCTCTCTTATAGGTCCCACAGTCTGACAGAACAAAAAGACACTGATCCCGTTTATTCCTGAGAGCCAATCAGTGACCTCTGACTCCTGTTCAGAAGAAATGAAAGGGAAGGGCAACATAGACATATGGATTGACATTCCACTTTTGGGTATTAGTTGGACTTATGCAGAGAATAACTCGTTTACTCAATGAACACAGACGTTAGCCTCTCTACATAATCAGACAGCTGTTGGGTATGTAGACATTTTAATTGAGACCCAAGGGGGAACTTGGGCTTTGATCAAAACTGAATTTTGTGTGTACATTCCAGACTATTCACATAATATTACCCAGGCTATGAAAGCTTTAGACACTCATGTCTCTGCCATTGATGCACTATCAGTTGACCCTATATCGGCTTGGTTTCAACAACTGCCCAGTTCCTAGAAAGCCTTCCTGTTTGGTTTACTTGAAATGATTTTACTTATTTTGCTTTGCTGTTGTGGAATATATTGCAGTTGTACTCTTTGTGTAGAAATGCAAGACAAGCTCACTCAATGCTTTCTTAAATTGGACACATTAATCTTCCAGACATCATTTTTTGTCAGAATTTAGAGTTATGAACAACCTTCGTTATACCAACAGTCTCTGAGCATCTCTCTAACCTGAATGCAAGAGACCCTAATAGTTAGGCAGGAATATCATTGCCCATATTCAGCCTGAGGAAATTACAGAAGACAATCTTCACCCCTCCGCAACCCTTAAGATTAAGGGTCCTCTTGCAAATGGGGTCGGTGGGAGGAGATATGTCAGAGGCGTTCAAACCAGGGCGACTCCATTTTGAGTGAGGGCTAGGAGAATGAGGTTGGGAAAAAAAAAAAAAAGAGAGAGAGAGAGAATGAGGCTGGAACTCGCTGGGCTGCATTCCCAGAAAGTTAGGCATTCTTAGCCTCTAGATGTTTATGGTTGAGGGAACAAGTTAATAATGTTTACTAAACAGATCCAGACTTGGGAGTGTCCAGATATCCAGATGATACCTGGAGAACAAAGGCATTCCTAATTTTGCTTTAAAGATAATAATATTGATTCTTGTAAAATGTAGTAATTAAAAAAAAATCCCTTATCGCAAACCCTTGTGGCAGAGCACATCTTCTCAAGTTCTTTTTTATCATATATACATATATATATATATATATATATGTATATACAAAATAAAATATATACATGCACAAGCATTGTACCTAGGGTGGATGCATTCCTCCTCTTTTGGAAACAGCCTACTCTGTCCATTAAGCTGCTGTTCTTTCATTACTTTACTGTCTTAATAAACTTTCCTTTACTTTGCACTTTTGTGTTATGTTATACAAAAAAAAGAAAAGAAAGAAAGAAAACAGGGCAGTCTAGAATGAGTCCTCCTTATAAGACTTGAAAATATATGAGGCGATGATATTCTAGAAGCTCTGGGGGACATTTTGTTTACAAAGATATTAAGTAAGATTCTGGTGAGAAGGTACCTGGGAATTTATAAGAGCTCTGAAAGTTGAAATGTTGTGCTAAAACAGGGCTATCTGGTAGCAAAGGGGAAGATTAGATAGATAGACAGATAGGAAAAGAAAGAGACAGAATAAGAATAGATGAGTAGAATGTTAGAATGTCCAGGGCTTAAGTTAATTAACCCCCACAAAAGTCACAATCTCAGTTTCCAGATTTGAATCTATTTAAAGACTCAGAACCCATTAACTGACTAAAAAGTCATATCTTCATGAAGAAGTACCTCACAACACTACAAAAAAATAATTACAGTAATGATTTCTCCAAGCCTTCCCGAAAGAGACACATGTCCATTTACTTTGTTGGCCAAACATTGGCAAAACCATATCTATTGAGGGTTATGTGACACAGGGATGGAGTTTCTGTTGAAATCTGGGGACCTGAATATTCTTCTTTCACCCCCGCTTATAGTAATGGACCCCTCTCGATCAGGTAATAAGTGCAATGGTATGGTAGGTCTTTTTCACAATGAGTCTGCTGAACCGATCAATACATTCAACTCACTCCCCAAATTTATATTCAGAAAAGCATGCTTAAAAGTTTTCAAAATCCGTCACCTAAGTTCCTTGACCTAAAGAATAGCAGCTATTGTAGTAGGAAAGGCCAAAGTCAGGTACTGAAAGAATTCCTAAATGAAGTGACAGAGATTCATTCACCCATTCTAATACAACTTTCCCATTTTACTGCATAGACCACCCAGTGTAGTAAAGGATCGTGTACTGTCTTCACTTGTTCTCTCACTATTTTTTTCATTATGCCATGTATACATGTAGACTATTTTATTTTCCTACCATAAATTACCCCATTCCTTATTTTCAATCTTTATTGCCATACTGTTTAATCTGAATCAAACATGCCAGTCTCTATCAGTCATCTCCTATACTTATTTCACCTCAAGATTCCAACAGTTTTGTCACTGAAATGTTGCTTGCACTTCTTTTTACCCGTTCCTATTGGCAGCATTTTAATTTAGCTCTTTATTACATTTTACTTGATTAGTAGAACTGCTCTATCTTTGCTGCTTTTACTCACTTCTTATTCATCCTTTATATTATAATCAGAATTCTCTTTCTAAAACACAGGTGATTATTTCTACATTTACAAACTTTCAGGTACTTCTCACTGCCCACAGTATAAAGCATAAACACTTTATGAATTCAAAGCCCTTTAGAACCTGGCCTCAGTATACATTTCCAATTTTATCCCCTACTAGTTCTTCCCATTCACTGTAATTTCTATGTGCTAGTTTCATTGATCATTGTTCAAAATACATTTTTTTCTATCTCCCTTTTGTCTTAGTAAATCTTACACAAACTTTAACCTCCAAAGCTCTAATATTATCTACAATTGAAGGCATCTCTACTTCGCTCTCTTTTCCTTCACCTTTACTCTGCCTCTCCTTCCCAACCCCATCTGTTCCTTCTTTTTTCACAACATACCCGCACATAAGAAGAAAACAGCAAATTGAATTGATTTGGTAAAGCGATCATGGGTACAGTGTGTGCAGTTAGACAGATCTTGTTAATTCTTTGCTGTACCACATACATCTGAGTGACCTTTAGCAACTCTCCAGCCTCTGTGTGTATTTATTTTCTCAAGATCAAATCTGAGGTTAAAATACCATCTTAGTCTGCTTGTGTTGCTATAAACAAATACCTGAGACCATACAATTTATAAAGGAAAGATTTTATTTGGCTACAGTTCTGCAGGCTTTACAAGAACTGATTGGCTTCTAGTGAGGTCCTCAGGCTGCTTAGTCATGGCAAAAGACAAAGGAGAGCTGGTATGTACAGAGATCACGTGGTAAGAGGGGAAACAAGAGAGAAGGAGAGGTGACAAGATGTTTTAAACAACCAGTTATCATGGAAAATATTCTCACTCATTGTCACAGGATGGCACCAAATCATTCATGAGGCACCTTGGATTCACCCTTAACCCTCATGGCGCAAACATCTTCCATTAGGCTACACCTTCAACACTGAGGATGAAATTTTGACATGGAATCTTGGGAAATAAAACATTCAAACTATAGTTTTCTGCCCCTAGGCCCCCAAATCTCACACACAAAATACAATCATTCCATCCTGAGAGTCCCCAAAAGTTAAAAAATGTTCCGTCATTAACTCAAAAGTCCAAAGTTTCATCTGAGACCCAAAATAAGTTCCATATGGCTATCAGCCTGCAAAATCAAAAACAAGTTATTTACTTCCAAGGTCCAATTGTTGTCCAGGCATTAGATAAACATTACCATTCCAAAAGGGAGAAATAGGAGGAAAAGGCCGAAACGAAGGGATAACAGGTCCCATGCAAATTTGAAACCCAGTGGGACAGACATTAAATCTTAAGCTCCAAAATAATCTTTGACGCCATGTCCCACACCATGGTCTCACTGGTGGGAATGTGGGATCCCAAGACCTTGGGCCGCCCTGCCCCTATGGCTTTACTGGGTACTGCACATGTGGGTGCCTTCACAGGCTCAAATCTGGTCCCTGCAGTTTTTCCAGGTTGTATTGTGCAGTGGCTCTGTAACTCTGAGTCATACAGACCTTGCTACTTTTAAACAATGGGTAAACATGTATCTGTAAATGTGATACTGAAGGGTATTAACACTGAAAAATCCACTTGCATGATTTGTTGAAGAAATACCCTAAATTGGTGGTAAGTCACATATATTTTCAAGTTTATTCCAGTGTTAGAATTTTTTTGTGTTAAACATAGGCCCAAAGGTATTGGATTATTGATTCATTATAATGGTGACAGATATCACCACACACACACACACACACACACACACACACACGTATATATTGCCCTATCAGCCAAATTTAAAATTTAAATAGTGTATTACTGGTAGACTTTTGAAATTTTCATTTTAAATCAACTTGTGAAAAGGTTTTAATAATTAGGTCTATTTAAAAACAAAATTCTTATCAAATGTATTGAAATTTCTAGTTGGGCTGAACCAACATTATGTCAGGGTCCAAGAGATTACTATCAACAGGATTCTGGCAGAAAAATTCACACTGATCCGAATGGTAGTAAATGTTTGGTAGGAAGAGAGATTCAGAAAAAAAAATGACTTACTTATTCACATTACTTCCAAGATTCAAATAAATTAGTGTAATTAAAACTCATAATGATTTATTGAAGGAGGTTATAAATTTTTTGTCAGCAGCATCATGTAAATTTAGGACTACATTGTAGAGCCACTCCCTTCTCCAACCATATTTTTGATAGAAGTGTTACTACATGTCAGGCACTATTCTAAACATCTCTCCCTGTCTTTATGTATGCATCCATATATCCATACACACACATATATACGTATATGTGTATACACTATAGATATATACATACATACTATAAAGAATATGTATACACTTATTAAATCTTTTGAAATTCTTCTATGCTAGGTAATATTTTAACAGAAGAAGAAACAACCTAGAGAGATTCAGTAAATTGCTTCAAGTACCAGAGTTAGTAAGTGGCATTACTATGTTCGAAGTCAGCCAGATTGGCTCAGAGGCTGTAGTCTTACCACTACTCAACTGCTAATGGTAGAACTAGTTAAAGAGAAATGGCATTGTGCTATTCAAAGGGAGATTTTAACAAATCATGAAAATGTAATCAGAGCAGGTAACTGCTCCCAGGAAGGGTAAAACAGAGTAAAATTCAGCACTCCTTAATAATGGAGAGGAAGTTAACAGATCACAACAAATAATGGACAAAAATTGTACTTCTTGAAGGATTATAAGTGTTTTAATCTGTTTTCATACTGCTATGAAAAACTGCCTGAGACTGGGTAATTTATAAAGGAAAGAGGTTTAATTGATTCACAGTTCGGCATGGCTGGGGAGGCTTACAATCATGGAAGAAGGCAAAGAGGAAATGAGGCACGTTGTTCACAAGACAGCAGGAGAAGGGCAGAGCGACGGGGAAAGAGCACCTTATAAAACCATCAGATCTCATGAGAGAGAACTCACTATCACGAGAACAGTGTGAGGGAAATTGTCCCATGATTCAATTACCTCTACCTGGTCTGTCCTTGACACGTGGGGATTATAATTCAAGATAAGATTTGTGTGGGGACACAAAGCCTAAGCATATCAGTAAGTTGTTTTGCTTTTTTCTCTACGGAAAATACATGCTTATTTACAGGAACAGTGGGTTTAGGTTCACAGATAACATGAATTTCTGGGAACAACTGCACAGGAGTTAGAGTGCCCACATTCATTCTTAGGCAGGCATACCTATGGAGAATATTAAAAGATGTTTACCAGATCCTAAAGAAGTGGTAGAATTTTCAAATCCAAGAAGACATGAAAGAGGAAAAATATTGTGAGGGGATAAGAACATTTTTAGGGGGCTTGGGAGTGGTTTACAGATTGATATTCTTAAGAAAGATTGCAGTAAGTTAGGAGGAACCAGAGGAGAGAAAATGTCAGGTTCTAATTGAATACGCACCGGAGACTGCTCCTTGAAAAAGTCTATATTTCCCTTTACGTAGCCCAAGGAAAGTTTAAATTTGAATGCAAATTTTGAATTCTCCTCTACTGTGTGTGCTATTTTGATGCTCTTTTTGAGACTTGCCCTGTCTTCATTTAGTGCATTCTATATCTACAGTAAGGTTAGATGATTTGGTCAAGCAGTGACTGGTGGGCAAGCATGCCACTGCATCTCCTGTGAGCTGCAGCAAACAGTGCTGGGAAGGTGCTCGCTCTTGTCAGTGGATTAGGGCGTGGCATCAGTCACCTTCAGGTGAAAACCCTATTCCTTGGGAAGTGTTAGAGAATTCCCAGGCTCACTAAAATCAGTAAATCAAAACTTGTTTATTGCTGCCTAACCCTACCTTACCCATAGTCAATATAGCTAAAGGTGATCCCCTCATGCTGTGAATAAAGAGTGTACTGGTTACTACTGTTTCATTTTTTTAAATAATGCTCTCATATGCCATAAGTTTTCATTTGTTTGGAGTGTTTAGGTGAATTTCATTTACACAATCTATCAATCTCTCAAAGTCTCATTTAGCTGTGTGTTTCCAGTACAATCCATTACTTTGCCCAGTATTGTCAGACCAATAAAAATTGGAAGTTATCATCCCATGCTCTCAATAACTCTTTATCGTGTCATTGTAGGTTAATTTAGCATACTAAAGTGATTGTCCTTTTCCAAAGAATAATTCTGAAACACTTTTCATTTCACACTAAATAATAATTTTAGTTTAATTATATAGTGAGGCTTGGAGAAGTAATCAAGTGGAGTATTATAGGCTGAAAAAAATCACAATAAAAGGAAAGAAGAAATTGTCCCCAAAGTGCTTTCCAATACGGAATTCTATCTTTATTTAGAAAAAATTAGAGAATTTTAAATAAAGTAGCTATTTCTTCGTATCTATAAAACACTATCTTGTAGCAAAGGATAACTTTTATAAAGGGATCAAAAGTAAATTAATAGCACACATCACTGTCAGTATTTTATTGATATTTATGTATGTATGTGAAAGCAAGACAGAATAGAGAATGAACTGTTTCATAGCACTGAATTTTCAACACTGCAAGACTAAACAAATCACACTTATTAGTACTGAAAGTATTTTAACCGAATAAGTTATTAAAGTAGATTATCAGCTAAGCAATTGTCCCTTTTAACACTAGTTTGTCTTCCTACTAAAAGCAGGCAGAAGCTTTGCTAGCGGACAAATTAATATCCGTGTTGCAAAGTTCATGTGCAGAGTTATCATTGTTGTGCTTAACTCAGAAATCAACCCATCGCCTATAGCATAATTAAAAATTAAATGTATCTTAATTATAGCACTATATAGCACTAACTAGTAAGATATTGACAGTTATAATTACATACTGAAATTCTCTAGGCTCTGTTAACTCCAAAATTAAGATATTTCAAAGAAATGTGGCAAAAAACAATGTCACATTATTCTGCAATTTATTAATAAGAATGTTTCTGTCCACTATTTGTTATGCTATATAAACGTGATATTTAACAATACCATCCAACAGCTTTACAGGAAATTGCTGTTCTTAAAATCAGTCTACACAAGTTCTATTTTTCTCACTATTTAAAAGGTTTTTTTATTCTTAAACTTTTTTCACTTAAGAAAGCTGATTTAAGTCAGAATAAATATAAAGTGCTGGCATTTAGTTTGGACTGCATCACTTTGTCAAACTTAGATAAAGAGGGTCAAGAGGAAGATTCTGAATAATGGTTACACTGAATTATTTTTATCATAAACAAAGGAAGAATTATTTAAAAGATGCAATCTCTTTTTCTTTCAAAAGTGAATATCTAATTGTGAACCTTGAAAGGTGAATTATGTAAATAATATTTAGAATGGTTTTACTAATTTTGTTAGTATTGATTAAGGCTCTAATTGATATTTAAAATGATAGCATAATTCTGTGATACTCCGTCGAAACTAATTGATTTTTGTGCATATATCTGTATCTATAGCTATGTTTATAAGTGCTTATGCACATGCAGATAGATTGAAATAGCTATAAGTGCTTTAAAATATATTAGAGGATTATCACAAAGCTTTGAGTTTTCAATGTTGTTTATATTGACACCTGACCATTTTTCTTTTGCCATCATTAGCTGAGTACAGCTTTTGACCTTAAAAGGGTAGCATTTACATAGGAAAGCTCATCTTACCAGAATGCACCACGATATTCCCCTAAAGGAATAATACATATTGCAAATTACTAGAAAAAGGTCATTATTGTATTAAGTTAAATACTGCTTTTTAAAAAAATCAGATAGGCATTAGCTTCTGAGTGAGAAAACTTCAAAAATTATATTTTTCAAGCTTTTCCTAATCTACATAAGACTGCTTTAGAGACCATTAAAATTTGTAAGTTTTATTTGCGGGAGTTTAACAATGTTGCATATTTTTAGGAATACATGTGCAGTACCAGGCATTCATCATGAACCTAGTGAATTACCAGCAAAGAACCACAGAATCTTTTTAGAAAACTCTAGTAGATTATTAATTTTTAAATATGTTTTGAAGCCATCTTCATTTAAGGTATTATAATCAAATCTCCTTGCTATATTTTCTAGAATAATGAGAGAAAAGCATCACTAACCATGGGGTTAGGCTGCAGTAAAATCATAAAATATGGACAATTGTGATTTCATCTAATAATACTTTCTAATTTCTAATAAATATTCTACAATCATTGTATAGACCCTTACGTCTAATCTTGGATTTTTCTAGTTTTTTTTTTTTGTTGTTGTTGTTAGATTGGTGATTTTTCAATTTATTGGTGTAAGAATGCAGGAGATTCAACTTCCTTATTTATATATGCAGTAAATATTTGATAGCCTTTTCAATAATATAATGCACTCAAAAGATTTCATACTTGAATAACAAATTTTCAAATTGCATAAAAATGTAGTACATATGCTTAAGAAAAAACAAAGAGCATTTAAAGGAGGCTGATATTAATGGAATAGCTAGAAAAGGGAATTATAAGATTTATTTTTTATTTTTAATCTTAAACTGAATTAAAGGCACTTACCAATGAACAGTGATTGTAATAAATTTATACTATCTCTAAATATAAATTTTATTATTCACTTTCAGCCTTTCCACTGATATTTATTGAGCACCTTCCGGTATGAGAATCAAAACCAAGGATTGGGAATGAGTGACACAGGCCTCAGGAACCTCATATTTGAAAGGAGGAGTTGACTAAGGAAGAATATTATTATGAATATGTGTTTTAAGTGTCTTAATACTGAGATGCACTCAGTGTAGAAAATTTACCACAGAGAGAATTGCAATAATTTTCAATGATTTGTGCTGTAGTAAATCCATTGTCAAAAGTGAAAAAAGCCTTTTTGATTTTAGTGCCTAACAAAAATAATAAGTTGATAATAGGACAAAGTCACCAGTATACGTTAAACTTCTAGTTTCCAGCTAGAGAAAATGAAAAAAAAGTATTCAAGATTTAGACAGCAATTTGTCCTTTGATTCTAAACAAGGTGACTTTTCAGATGGAATGGTGAGGTAGGTATTAGAAGAATTTGAGATAATCATTAGATTTTATCAAATAATTCTTTCTAGTTTCTAATAAATTAGAAAGAAAGTCATTTCACTGTTATTTTTGAGAAAAGCACTAATTACTTGGGAAGTTCTAAGTCCATTAAGGGTAACTACACAGAGCAGTGAAGCTGAGAATCTCTCTGTATCACTTACACAGATACCAGATACCTAACCCTTCCTAACTCATGTCTCTTGGTTTTCTTCTGCCTGTATTAATGTCTTTTTATTGTTTATTGTTTTATGGTATTTTGCGTTATCCTCAAAGAGGCAATATAAATATCTGGGTTGGATTTTATTTTTAATAAATGTACGTATTAGAATATTACTTTTGAGATAAATAAAATTATGCTTCTGAAATGGAAGAAAAATATTTAATTTGTTACAAAATATTGCCCATGTAAGCAGATGAGGTCCTATCTACTCAATCCTCATAGCCATTCCTGTATAAGTTCATCACATTTGATTTGCAGCCAGTGATCTGAAACACCTTTAATCAATAGACACTTTACCAGACACAAACAAATCTAAATATTACTTGACTTTTGGCATAAATATATAAAGTGCACAATTCTGAGATTCACTTTGGTTTTCTCATCACTTACAACATCTATATTTTACAGCATTCTAAAAATTTTTTGCTATAGAACTAATTTTGTTCATGTCTTTGACTTATATACTTCATTGAGTTTGACTTCTGTGATTTTCTAGATCTGTGACTCCTATGCTTTTATTTTCATCATTTAAAGTATGTTCGTGTTTTGGGGCTGCCTGCGTTATCTATGATTCAGCTGTGATCTGCAGGAATGTAACTGAAATCTTTTTGGTGTGTCTGCATGTAGTACAATGTAGACATATAAACGGAGCTACTCACAAACACCGAAAAGTCAATATAAGTGTAGTGCCTTGACTTGCAGACTCAGCTTCTCATTTAGACATTAGCAGATGGATAGCAATTCTTTAACATCAGATGAGACAGGTCGATTCAAGCGTGTGAAAAGTCACCTTGCTAGGTCTGCTTTGCCAGAGAAGATACCTAGTTACAGATTCTACCAGTTGTCTTCAAATTATTATTCGCCTCATTAACATTTACTTGGCACTTGCAATCAGCTAAACATCGTACTTAGCACTTGCCTCAAACAGTTGTAGGTTTGTAGGACAAAAGAATTCTAGCAGAAACTAGTATTATAAAATTCCTCATCCTTTTGTCATCATTTTAAATGGCAGAGAGTATGGCATGAAAAATATATATACATTCTTTGCTAAATATATGTACATATATCTATATATATTTGTCTATGTCTATGTCTATATATAGATATAGAGACAGACAGACAGTGTGTGTGAGAGAGAGTGAGTGCAAATGTATGGAGACTTAGATTATTCTCAGACGTTCCAAGAAAACAAACAAATGCAAAACAGTTTTACCGGATCTCTCAACTCCATTTCTTCTCTGATGTTCCACTCCCTCCTGCAACAAGCTGAAATAAAAAACTGACATAAGTGAATAGAAGACTGCAAGTATTAGAAATCCTGGTAAAATCAATTCATTCTATAGTCACTAATATCCAGAGAAGTGTTATATAGGTCAGGAAAAAGTAGTGTAAATAGAATAAGGACTACAAGTAAAAAAGTACACATCATTCCACCTTGACTTGGATGCTTAGGTGTTCCGACCCCTCTCTGTGCAAACTCATGACACTGTTCAACTGTATAAGGTTCTCAATTCTATTCAGTGCAATAGGAACAGATGTACACTACAAAATAGAAAATTATTCTCCAAATTATATCATTGGCATGCTGTCACCTTTTAAAACCAAATATATGGCTATTAACCTTTGTCCTGGTGCTGTTTTTTTTTCTTAGTTTACATGTTATATACACATGTCCTAACTAAAATATACCCTAATGAACAACATTATTATTGTTTACTGAAATAAAAAATTGAAGTCCTTTCCAGCTTTGACCCAAAATTGCATTTCTTAATATAAGTACTGAGTGTTCATCTACTAAAATTTTATTTTGTTTTTTTTTTTAATGTCCACTTTTGGTGTAGATATTTCTACTTAAAACAGACATTTCTTAAGAAAACAAGCTAAACTGTCATGTTTTTAATTGCATGAGAAAATATTATAGTTGTCGCTGGTCTTAAAAATGAATATGCAACTGACAGTCATAAAATATGATATAGAAAGATGGTATTAAGTGAATTATTTAAATTGCATAATATATGCACTACCCATATGATATGTTATATAATAGATAAAATATACATTAAAGATAAAGTATGTATATGCAAATAAAAGTACAAAATATAGTTTATAAGCTAATATCTGTATGACTTCAGCTTGGAAAGAAGATAGCACTTTTGCCTTATTTCCTTCCTAACGTAACTTTTGCTGAAACCATCCTTCATATATCCATGTTGCTGACAAGAACTTCGACATTAGTGGTGGCAAATGTATGTGGGAGTGTGTCAAGCTTTACATCTATTTGTTTGGAACCAAACTAAAGATATGATAAAAATACTTTCAAAGACGGTTAAAATGTACTTAAGTAATTATTGAGTACTCTATGAATATGTGGTAATACAATAACTTTAATAACATATTTGCTGTCTAAAGACATTTTTGTGTGATTCTGTGTAATAACAGTTTAAAAGTCAATAGATCGCGAAGGCCCGCGGCGGGTGTTGACGCGATGTGATTTCTGCCCAGTGCTCTGAATGTCAAAGTGAAGAAATTCAATGAAGCGCGGGTAAACGGCGGGAGTAACTATGACTCTCTTAAGGTAGCCAAATGCCTCGTCATCTAATTAGTGACGCGCATGAATGGATGAACGAGATTCCCACTGTCCCTACCTACTATCCAGCGAAACCACAGCCAAGGGAACGGGCTTGGCGGAATCAGCGGGGAAAGAAGACCCTGTTGAGCTTGACTCTAGTCTGGCACGGTGAAGAGACATGAGAGGTGTAGAATAAGTGGGAGGCCCCCGGCGCCCCCCCGTCCCCGCGAGGGGGCGGGGCGGGGTCCGCCGGCCTTGCGGGCCGCCGGTGAAATACCACTACTCTGATCGTTTTTTCACTGAACCGGTGAGGCGGGGGGGCGAGCCCCGAGGGGCTCTCGCTTCTGGCGCCAAACGCCCGGCCGCGCGCAAAGGGTATTCAATTAGAAAAGGAGGAAGTCAAATTGTCTCTATTTGCAGACGACATGATTGTATATCTAGAAGACCCCCTCATCTCAGCCCAAAAGCTCCTGAAACTGATAAGCAACTTCAGCAAAGTCTCAGGATACAAAATCAATGTGCAAAAATCACAAGCGTTCCTATACACCAATAACAGACTTAAAGAGAGCCAAATCAAGAACGAACTGCCATTCACAATTGCTACAAAGAGAATAAAATACCTAGGAATACAACTAACAAGGAATGTAAAGGACCTCTTCAAGGAGAACTACAAATCACTGCTCAACGAAATAAGAGAGGACACAAACAGATGGAGAAACATACCATGTTCATGGTTAGGAAGAATTAATATCGTGAAAATGTCCATACTGCCCAAAGTAATATACAGATTCAATGCTATCCCCATCAAGCTACCAATGACCTTCTTCACAGAACTGGAAAAAACCACCTTAAACTTCATATGGAACCAAAAGAGAGCCCGCATAGCCAAGTCAATTCTAAGCAAAAAGAACAAAGCAGGAGGCATCACACTACCAGACATCAAACTCTACTACAAGGCTACAGTAATCAAAACAGCATGGTACTGGTACCAAAACAGAGATATAGACCAATGGAACAGAACAGAGGCGTCGGAGGCGACACAACATATCTACAACCACCTGATCTTTGACAAACCTGATAAAAACAAGCAATGGGGAAAGGATTCCCTGTTCAATAAGTGGTGTTGGGAAAACTGGCTAGCCATATGCAGAAAGCAGAAACTGGACCCCTTCCCGACACCTTACACTAAAATTGACTCCAGATGGATTAAAGACTTAAACATAAGACCTAACACCATAAAAACACTAGAAGGAAACCTAGGCAAAACCATTCAGGACATAGGCGTAGGCAAGGACTTCATGACCAAAACACCAAAAGCATTGGCAACAAAAGCCAAAATAGACAAATGGGACCTAATCAAACTCCACAGCTTCTGCACAGCAAAAGAAACAGTCAATAGAGTGAATCGGCAACCAACAGAATGGGAAAAAATTTTTGCAGCCTACCCATCTGACAAAGGGCTGATATCCAGAATTTACAACGAGCTAAAAAAGATTTACAAGAAAAAAACAAACAAGCCCATTCAAAAGTGGGCGAAGGACATGAACAGATACTTTACAAAAGAAGACATACATGAGGCCAACAAGCATATGAAAAAATGCTCATCATCACTGGCCATTAGAGAAATGCAAATCAAAACTACATTGAGATACCATCTCACACCAGTTAGAATGGCAATCATTAAAAAATCTGGAGACAACAGATGCTGGAGAGGATGTGGAGAAATAGGAACACTTTTACACTGTTGGTGGGAGTGTAAATTAGTTCAACCATTGTGGAAAACAGTGTGGCGATTCCTCAAGGACCTAGAAATAGAAATTCCATTTGACCCAGCAATCCCATTACTGGGCATATATCCAAAGGATTATAAATCGTTCTACTATAAGGACACATGCACACGAATGTTCATAGCAGCACAGTTTACAATAGCAAAGACCTGGAACCAACCGAAATGCCCATCGATGATAGACTGGACAGGAAAAATGTGGCACATATACACCATGGAATATTATGCAGCCATTAAAAACGAGGAGTTCGCGTCCTTTGTAGGGACATGGATGAACCTGGAAACCATCATTCTCAGCAAACTGACACAAGAACACAAAATCAAACACCACATGTTCTCACTCATAGGCGGGTGTTGAACAAAGAGAACACATGGACACAGGGAGGGGAGCACTATACATGGGGGTCTGTTGTGGGGGAGTGGGGGGGACAGCGGGGGGGTGGGGAATTGGGGAGGGATAGCATGGGGAGAAATGCCAGATATGGGTGAAGGGGAGGAAGGCAGCAAATCACACTGCCACGTATGCACCTAAGCAACAACCTTGCATGTTTATCACATGTACCCCAAAACCTAAAATGCAATGAAAAAAAAAAAAAAAAAAAAAAAAGTCAATAGAGATAATCATATACTACAGAAAGAAGGTATCTTTTCAGAATAGATTATTTCTGAAAAAAAAAGAAAGTTTTTAAACATTTTCAGCCTACATGTCAGTTTCAAAAAAAAAAAAGAAAAAATTTAGAAGGAAACACAAATGAAATCAACCCTAGACTAACTTGAAGCAATATATACCAGTCATTCCTCAAGATTCACAGGGGATTGGTTCCAAGACACAGCCTACCCCCATCACAAAATTCAAATATGTTCAAGTCCCATTGTTGGCCTAAGGAGGGCCAACTGTACATGGCAATCTTTTTTCCTGACTCCATATTTGTGAATTCATTTACTTACTTAATTTTATTTTTAACCCTCAAATTAATATTTGCAGCATAGTCATGAAAAGGCATTTGCAGACTGGTAAGAAATATGAGTTACCTGACTTGTACATCCCCAGCTGAGATATAACAAGACAACACTTTGCTTCTTGTTACAGCTATCATACTGTAAATAAGTGTCCCTTTTTGCAATGTATTTAATGTCAATGTTTTTGTACTTTTATGGATTTCATTGATGATTAGGATGTTTATAACAGCCCCCAAGCACAGTGATGAAGTGTTGTCTAATGTTGCTAAGTACAAGAAGGCTATCTGTGTTTTGTTACATGTGATTTCTGTGGTTCATGAATTCAATGGTAATGAATCAATGATCTATATTAAAGATTTTAAAACAGAAACACACATAAAACAAGGTTATATATTAATCAGTTGAGGTAAAGTTTTGACCAAAAGCTCTCAGGAACCTAGCCCTGTATTTCTTCTAGGAGCAACTGTTTAATATATGCTGATAAGTGTTTGTGGCAGTTTGTAGAGCATAAATGCCAAGAATAATAAGAGTTGGCTGCAATTTTTTAAATTATTTCTACTAATTTCCTGAAACACAGTAACCTCTTTCCAACGATGACAGATTATGTCTATTTTAAACTCAGGTCAGTCTTAAACTCTGAAAACATCCTGGTGGCATAGAACAAAGATACTATTTAGGTAGGTAATGATGTAGTGACAATATACACATTTATATAGTATTCCAAAAATGGCAAAACAACAAATATTTTTCAAGTACTGACATGTGCCAAACACTTTATTAAACACTGTATTAAGCCAAAATATAAATGATCTTTTTCCCTAAAAGCTCAGGTGTAACACCTAATCTTGAATAAGTTATAGACATCAGTCAAATAATCACACAAACACATGTAAAAATTCTACTGAATTTCATATTAATGAATAGATGCATATAGGTGTATAAACGTTTATATTGTGCTGAAAGAGAAACTTGAGGAGTCTTTCCTGAGGATGTGAACTGGGCCGAGGAGTGGAGAAAGGAGTAAAAATGGAAGTTCGCTAAAGGAAAAGAAGAGAACTCCAGACAGAGACAGAGATGTGGAGACGCACTGGGTCAGGAAAAGGGTACACGGGAAACATCAAAGGCTGAAAAAAACAATGTTGTGGCTGGAGTTAAGTGGCTTGGAGGAGCATGGTACATAAAGTGCCTGGAGAAGAACAGAGAAATAAATTGAAGCTTTTAGAGTCTTCAGGCAATTTAAGAAATGTATTTATTTCAAAAGCCATGGAAGACCTTGGAAGGTTTGAATGAAAAAGTGGAATTGTTAAGACTTATGTTTTAGATAGATAGCTTATATCACAGGCTGAGGAATGGATTGGATAAGTGGCAGTGTATGTACAGGTCAATCAGTTTAAAGGCTATTAACAGTGGCTCAGAGAAGAAATGATCTATTCTGGGATAGGGCGAGTGCTGGTGGAGATGAAAAGTGGACAAATTTGAAGGATATTTGAACACATGATTATAGTAGCTGCTCTGTGACGCATTTATCACAATTCTGTAGTTGAAGACACGGAGGCTAAAGAGGTTTAATGAGCATTCTGAGGAGACAGAGCAAGAATAAACAAGAGTAAGTATTACAATCCAGTTGTTGTCACTCCAAATTCATGGCAAATTGATTTAAAGTTTCCAAATCCCTTCATGGATGATTCCAACATTAGAAAACTAACATGAGAATGTAATTCTCATCTCACCTTCCTACTCCCACAAGGCTCAATTAAAAACTCAAGACTCAAATAACTCCTTTGTATGATAGGGAAAGACTTGTTAGACCTATGGCGTGTTATTCTTTTTCTTTCTCTAATTTTTTTCATTAAAAACATCAACCTTTATTTTAGTTTCTGGGGGTACACATGTGGGTTTGTTACATAGCTATATTGCATGACACTGAAATTTGGGGTATAAATGATCCCATTACCCAGGTATTAAAGATAATATTCAGCAGGCTGTGTTTTTTCTCCCATCCCTCTCTCCCCTCCCTCTCCCATCCCTCTCTCCCCTCTCAAGTAGTCTTCATTGCCTATTGTTTCTTTTCATGTTCATGTGTACCCCCAAGTTCAGCTCATACTTCTAGGCCAGAACATGCAATATTTGATTTTCTTTTCCTGCATTAATTTGCTGAGGATAAATAGACAGTTTCTCAACAAATGTCATCAGGAAAAGGAGGTTAAAAAACAGCATCACGTCATGAGGAAAAGCACAGGAAGACAAAACCATGGGTTTTTAACTAATTCATGTATGTAAAATCTTAGAAAGAAAAAGAGTTTGGAGTTTTTTTTTTTGCGGGGACAGATAATTTCACATATACTTTTATTCAACTTTTGCTTTAGACTTCATTTGGAAAAACTTTGAGACTTTCAGAAAAATTGCAAGTATAGTACAGAGTTCCCTTATACCCACCACAAAGCTTTGTCTATTGTTAATATCTTATAATATCTAATGGAAATAATAATATCTTGAATTATACAAACCAAAAAAATTAACAATGGAACAATACTATATTTTAAATGCAGACATTGTTTAGATTGCCCAAATTTTACGCCAACGTCAGGATCCGATCTGTGATACCACATTGTATTTAATTGCCATGTCTTCTTTATTTCTCCACTCTGTGACAGTTCCTCATGGAAAACTTGCTTCTTGTATCCTTGATACTTTTGAAAAGGATTATTTAGGTATTTCACAGGACATCTCTTAATATGAGTTTGTTTGATGTTTTCTCGTGATTCAATTGAGGCTATGAATTTTGGAGACACCTAAAACAGAGATGATATTTTTTCTTATCATGTCAAACTGTGGGTACATGGTAGCAAAATGTCTCATTACTGCTAATATTAATCATTTATGGTGGTATCTGCCAGGTTTCTCTGCTGTGAAGTAAAATTTTTTCCCTTTCCATATTATATTTCATTGCATGACTCCTACATCCAGTTCACATTCAAGGAAAGAGGAATTAAGCTTCACTTATTGGAAAAAAATATGAAGGAATATGTAGGCCTACATTAAAACCACAGGAGTAATTAATAGACATTTTGGAGGAGATCATTAGAGGCTTTACAAATATCCCATTTCTCTTTCAGCTTTTGCCCACTAATGTCAGTATTCAGTAGCGGATGTGGCGTGAGACAATGAGTGCTGTAGTATTCTAAAGGTGATTTTCCATCTCCCTCATTTATTAATTATAACTCTATCAGGAAAATCCTTTCTAAGATTTTTTTTATTGTGTGATGTGTAAAATTTGTATCGTTTTGTGTTATTCTTTTAAACAAACATTGAATTGATGCAGGCAACTCATATTAAAGTTTGTATTGAAAAAGCAAGGTTGGAGTATGTGGAGACTAGCATGCTCTTCAGACTAAACCAGTCCAGGGCTTTTGGTGGAAATGACATCTTCTAATTTGCTTCCATCAGACAGGCTGGGAAACAATAACTACAACAACAAAAAACGTGTCTTGGGTAGCCAGGTGCTCAGCTACCACCGCTACAGTGCGGAGTGGCAAACACGCTAATAAGGGCTGAAGGGATGAACTGTCCAGAACTTTGCCTTCTCATGTTTGTTGCCATTGCACTGTGAAGGGGCATTGTGTGACCAAAATACACTTATGAAAAAGCATGGAAATGGCATTTACTTCAGAGAAATTACCATGTCTTCTAGGAAAACTTTTAGTAAACTCTACCTCTTTAATAAAGGCAATAAAATTATCAGGGGCAACAAAAAAGTTAAACACCCAATCCAGAAGGAAAATAAGTGAAATTAGAAGGCAGTATGTTGTTAGTAAAAGCAAACACTCACACTCACACACACACACACGGCCCCCACAATACATCTATGAAGGCATATAATTTTAGGTTTTACTCTTTAAGAAATGTTTTCTCTACCTCCACTCTAAGTTGTGTAATGGTTTTGCTTTTCTCAGAAGATGATGTGTTAATATGAACACTTTTTATTTATTAGAACTTAAAAAGGCTACTAATTCTGGGGTAGAAGGAGTGGGAAAGAAGTCTAGGAAAAGATTAACAACCTCCCCCATGAAGTTTTTTTGTTTTGTTTTGTTTTGTTGTTTGTTTGAGACAGAGTCTCACTCTGTTGCTGGGGCTGGAGTGCAGTCGCGTGATCTTGGCTCACTGCAACCTTTGCCTCCCAAGTTCAAGCAATTCTCCTGCCTTAGCCACCCAAGTGGCTGGGATTACAGGTGCCCACCACCATGCTCGGCTAATAGAGTGTATGGGTTTTTATCAAGGCTACGATATAAATTCCTCAGTTCTCAAGTGAGTAAGTAAAGAGGGACCTAAAGAATTTGAAAAGATATCTAAAGGTGAATTATAAGAGTTTCTATCTGATACACCGTAAAACTTCTGTCCCTTCAAGAAACACTGAAGTAAAGCTTCATATTACTCTCAGAGACTTTTGAAGTTGAATTGACATTTCTTTGGCTGATTGTGTGCCAAGGACTTGTTTTAAAGAGAAAACAGGCAGTCTTATTTTGTGTCAATTACACAAAGATGAGTTTTCCCAAGGACCTGATATGTTCCTGAAGAGTTCACAATAAAATGACCTTGTTTTATTTACCCACAATAGTCTTCTCCTACTTGCCAGCAGGGGCTCTCCATTCCCAATATGTTGGTTTCCTGAGAATTCTTTAATAGATAACCATTCTTTGTTTTGAGATACTCTCTACCAGTTTTCAGGCAATTCAAGTTTTAAACCTTTCTCAAAGAGACTCTAAGCATCATAAAAGCAGACACAGCTTTCTCTATAAATGTAATCCTTTGCAGTGATTAGGAAGAACCCTGGTGTAAGTAGTTATAACAGCTTCCTAAATTCAACCCAAACCTTGCTTTCCTCCAGAGCCCTGTCCTTTTGACAGTAACCCATGATATTTCATTTCACTCTCTGAATTTACAGAGAACCTGAGTTTGCGTGATTTTTTCTGCCTATATAAATTTATTGATAATTGAAGACATATATTTGTATTTAACTGTAATTAAATAGGTAAAGTGTTTAGCACAGCACCTGCCAGCTAGTATTTACTTTCTAAAATGGCTGAATATTCATAATAGACTCCAGAGGTACTTGCTCACTTGACTTGAAAAGAACACAAATAGAGGCCGAAATCAAATAGATCATAAAAGAGAAATATTAGGATGTCTTAGAAATCAAGGGTCACACACCTAAGTTGTATACTTTCCTTTCCAATTGCTGCTTTTTCTCTTTCTCTCACTTTGTAGTTTCTGAATATGATGTTTCCTCTCCTCAATGAAATTTCAAAATTGGTGCAACAAATTCCATGAGTCATGAAAATTATGAGGCATATCCCCATAAATATAAATAAAGGAAAGCAATTGTGAATTTTAGATACTGTTGCATAGTATCACAGAGAAAACAGACTCATTTCTCTTCCCAATTTATATATCCTCTTATTTACTAATTTCTGTTAGTTCACCTTCCATAATGCGTATCACATTTATTTTTTTGTTTTTTTCCACCATTGTTTTATTTGCAACTCTCAACTGAATTACTAAAACAACTCTTTTACTAGATTTACTACCTCTAATCTGACTTTTGTCATAAGTATTTTCCTTTTTGGAACCAGACTTTGCCTCCAAAAAGGCAAATCTACTCATGTCAGTCCACAGATGATGTTGCCTAACGTCTAGTCTTTGCTGTGAGGGAAGATACTTTTAGGTCACTTAGTATAAATTTGACATTTCTGTGTAAATGGACAAAGTCTGTTTGCTTATTAACCCAATGTATATGTATTAAGCAACTACTATATCCCAGGTACTCCCAGGCAAAATAAACCCACCTGTACCAGAGGCCTTAGAGCACAAGGTTTGCATTTGAATTGAGCCTACTACCACATATGAGTTATGTGACCTTGAGTTAACTTCATGAATCTTAGTTTTTTTTTTATAACAGCACCTATCTCATTGTGTAGATAAATCTTAAATGAGAAAATTCATGTGGAGGATTTAATGTCATTCCTGACACACAGGAAGTTGTAATAAATGTTACCTATTATTATTATAGTTTATGAAATAGAACATTCCAAAATCATTTATAAAAATGAGATATATATTTACATAATTTTATTTAGTTTAAACTATGAAAAAATAATTAAACAACTAAATATTTCCATCCAATCTATAAAAGTATTAATAATATACAATTTATAAAAATTATGAAGGTTCAATACATGCTTCATTACCCTGGGGTAAATATAATATATAAAAATTGTTTACATATATATTACATATATATAAAACTTAGTGTTTATATATTATATATATAGTGTTTATATATTATTTTTGCCCAAAGTGATGAAGCATGTATTGAACCTTTGTTATTTCACCCATAAAAATAATCAAATAAAACAAGAAATTCTCCTGATCATGACCTCACACACATACGATCTTATGAAGAAATTAAAGATTTTATTTGACACAATGAGCTGTAATTCATTGTTCAACTGCCTTCCAAGACTATCAAAAATTCATAGACTCACAGTCTCTGGAGAGCCCAAGAATAATCAAAGGATTATCAGGGAAATCAGGGCCCAAAAACTGTATCTATAGTTGTTCATGTGGTAATTGCTTACCCCATTCTTGTAGAGATTGGTAGAAAAAGCAAGCTGAGTTGCCACTGGGTGATGAGAATTTCTCTTATCTTTCCAACTCCATCCACCTCTTCTTTCACCTGTCACTGTCACATAGACATTGTGTCTCCCTGCTATTCTTGCAGAAGCTTTTGAACTGGAATATTTGTTTCTTAATGTCTTCTATCAAAATTAAACTCAACATTGATGGCAGAGAAGTTGTTTTAATGTAATTTAGATTATTTGCTTCAAACCTGCAGTGGCTTTCCACTGTCTTTGGGATGAAATCTGAAGTCCTTCGAATAAAGCATGAGTCACTCATAATTTAGCTCTGACAACTCACTAGCTTCCTCTCTCAACACTGCCATTTTGTACTGAGGCTCCAATCTTTCTGCATGATTCCCAGGTTTCCAAGCTCCTTTTTAGTTTCAGGACTTATTCTTCTTCCCCACTCTGTGTTCCTCTTCTAGCTGACAAGGAAAAACTATTCATATTTCAAGAATAAACTTTTGCAATGATCTCCTTTTCCAACTCCAGCTTCAGTGAAAGTGACTATATATGTCTCTAGAGTGTAAAAGGATTTAAAAAAAATATGTTTGATGTGTTTCTCCCTATAATTGAACTGTCTTTTTACTGGAAAAGGATAGGTGGGTGTATGCAACAAAAGAACATTAAGTAGGCTTATATCCCCATATTCTTAATAAATCTTGGAATGTATCTCATCATTAATATTGGATTAAGATATGTAATCATTTGCATATCTTATGGTTTGTAGGATGTGTAAATTAGAGTGTGAGACTGAGTTTCAAATGCTCAGCACAGTACTTGGAACATGGTAGGCATCCTCCTCTTTGTTCAAACCCTTCATCCAATGGGAAGGTCTCTAGACCGATACAAATTTAAATAAAGGTAATTATAAAACAAAGCCATGACCATGGAAATGACAATTCCTAGTAGTAAAACAAAACATATTCTGTGAGTACAAATGAACATACTTCTGCTCACATAAAGAAAATATAACTTCTGTGTTTTGTATAAATGATACCCTGTATCTCACTAGACTCATAGTTAACTTGGGGTAGGTGTTGGAGTCAAAGATGTATTTTCAAATTAGCCTCTCAGTTCACATTTTTCTTTAAGTTTCAATAGCCTTCTTTTAGGTAAATGCCCCCAAGAAGATGTCCAGATGCTTTGGATTTTCTGTGGCCTCAAGGCAAAGGGAAAGTGAGTCTCAAGTCCCTTCTTGTCTCTAAGCTGTTCTCTAGAGCTCTGCTTTCTCTGTGGCAGAGGGTCTCTCTGGTCCGATCAGTAGGGCCATTGCATGGCTCTTCCTGAGATGAAGCAAAAATATACGTGCAGCCTGTTCTCTTGAATAAGTAAACAGTGGAATTCCCTTGCTTTAGTAGCTTCCTGCCATCTTCAAAACGATCTTCAGACCTCTCTGAGTCTCAGCTTTCTTCTTCTTCTAGGCTGTGACTGGGATGGTCACATGTGGCCTTTTCGTCAGAATCATTTTGGCTTATGCTACAGTGGTCCCCATTAAGTATGCTAGCTTTCAACTCAGTTACTTTTTGTTTGCCTCTATGACACTAACACATTGCAAAGATTTGTAGGTCTGGCAGGGAGATTTTATTTATAATCCAGCTGCCAGAGCTAGAAGAACGCTCACATAGTAAGGCAAACCAAATTTGTTACTCACAGAGGGGCAGGAAGAATTAACAAAAGCCTAAGTTGTATGGCAAGCCTGACCCCTGAGGTCAGGAAAGTTACCCAGGGTGAATGGAGTCTCCTCTGCACATGCCCGACTTTGCACTGCAGCTAAGGAACCCCTAAATGTTGCAGCTTAGGTCTTATACCCCATGTGTAATTTGGCTCTCTGAGTTTAAGAGTTGTGGGAACATCTTGTTATAGGAGCAATGAAGACAAAGCCCAGACTGTTCCAGACAGGTCCTCCTTATCTCAGGATATTGTAGTCTTGGAACATTCTAAAATTGTTCTGAATGCTATGATTAGGAGGCAAAGAAAGCTGAGTTGGTCAAGGCCATTCAGATCTTGTCCTCCTGCACATATCACATGGGATTCTTTTCTAACCCTCATGGGAACCAAAGACAGGTGAGAGTGCTTGTTCTCTTTAAAATGCTGTGCTGTGCTTTTCACTCAAGTGCAGCTACCCTGAGTCAGAATATGGCCACCCTGCATATTAATCTTCCTCAGCATTTCAAACGATGCTTCTAATAAAAACCTTCTATGCTTTTGGCTTTTATCATCATCTGCCAAATTACACACACACACACACACACACACACACACACCCACAATATACAGGAGTTCTGGCCCAGTGAAGGGGAGTGAGAACATTTATGTTAGCTTGCTTGGTTTAAATGCTTATATTTTCTGTATTCATCCTCTGTTTCACAAAGTTATAAATGTTCTACTTCCTGTAATTATTGGGTAGGTTTGGGTAGGTATTGAGTAGAATTGGGCAGGATTATATCTTCTTTCTGAAGTGGTAGGTAGAAGATGAAAATGTTAAGTTTAGTTTCCATGAAGGACTAGATTCAAGGAGAGAAATTGTCTTCCTGTGAAGGGAACACCCATTGAATGACATTTTTAAAATACTGTCTTTATGTGATTATGCAGAGAGGCTTTGGATGCTAATAGCATATGGGAATAATAGCACGGCTATCAGTTTAGTCATTAACCTTCTACCTTAGTTCAAGCTACAAATACTGCATACTTAAAAAACAAGCAATCAACAAATAAGCAAACACACATACAGACACAGTCAACCTAGAGACCTAGCGTTTCTACCATAGTTTATAGAATTCCTTTGTCAGTTGGCCAACAAGTGGATAAAAAAGATAGACTCATATGATGAATGAGCCCTTGCATTATTTTTTGAGCTATGTTTTATTATGTATGATACACAGCTACAAAAGGTCACGGGACTAACTAGTGGCAGGCTTATGATAAAAATCTAATATTTGGACTCACCAAGGATTTTTGTCTAGATACATTTCTTACTCCTTTCTCTTTAAATTTTTTTTCAAATTCACTGAAGTACAAGATTAGAATTTTTTTCCTTCAATCATTAAGCATCAAAATACTTAACTGCCTATGGCCTAATATTATCTATTTGAAAATTTAGTTTCTGTGAGATGAGGTCCCTACAGTAACATCCTATAGCGCTTTATTGTTGTCTTCTTATTTATATAGAAATGACAAATAAAACAATTTTATATTGTCTTATCTATATTCTAATTTACATGTTTCTTCTCTTAAACAATGATTTCATATAATTTAATAATAATTTATCTTTTACAAATGCATGAGCTTGACATATTTTTTCATAAAAATATAGAAGATAATAAGCACTTTCTTTGGATTTAAGCCCTGCTATGGAGAACTCCACTTAACATAATTTAATAGCAAATGTTACTGAATGTCAGAATATATATAGTGTATTCATTTTGAAATATATAAAAGGATAATAGGTGTTTTTATACTTTTACAAAGGCTGATTGTTGGTACTGGAAGGTAAAATTCTGTATTCATGCTACCATATACATGATCTTATGTGTACAAAAAGAAGAAAAATGAGAAGAAAGAAAAGAAAAACTGTCTGATATTGTTGAATTAAATTAGAATATAATTATTACTTCATGTCTTCACAAAAGACATTTTGTAACATTTAAGATTTCTGCTAATTACACAAGGTACATTATCATGCAAAAGAATGTTAGTGAAGGTTGAAAAGGACAAGCCAACTATTCTCGTACATCACCATAATTATGCAGCCCCATGTACGAACAATTACATTTATGTAGACCCACTGTTAAAATCAATGTTACTTGCACAGCTAGTCCTTAATCAATGAAATCAGTCAATTTACCATGGTCACATCCTTCTTCTTAATTAAGACAGTGATATCTCTGGAGCGCAAGGTCTCAAAGAGATAAATAAGTACAGAGGTTGGGAAATGTCAAAGAGGTGACTCCCCGATTTTACTCCTGACGAACTTGGGAGGAAATAAGACAGTTCCTTCAGCTCAGAGAAGCAGCACAATCTTCTAAAGAGATGGCTTAGCATTCATTAAGAAAAGAGCAGGTAGTGGTGTCTGACAGAAATAGCACTAATGAGCAAAGAAGGTTTTCAACATACGTATCCTTCATAGTCACACTCTGAATTATGAAGGTTGTGCCACCTAAGCCAATTTTAATTAGAGTGAGCATGGACCTCTTTGGACAGTTAGCCTTTCTTTCCAAAATCCATTTCAATATGGTGTCATTTTGTTGTCATAATCAAAATGGCAAAGTGATGGAATAACCTACTTAAAATGTCTGTGGTGTTAAAGCAGATATGGCAAACATCCTCTAATGACACATGTAATAAGGGTATTACCTGGAGGACTTTGACAGTATGCCCTCTGTTGTCATTGGAGCAGGAATAATGATAGAGGTGACGTTAGAGGTCCTCAAAGATCCAGTTACACTTCTGTCCCACCAATGGACTTTAAAAGTTTCATTTATTGGCAAGAAAAGAAATAGAAAAAAAAAGCACTATTGAAAATAATAAATATATATATTACATTGACTTTTTAAAATTTCATATGGCACACTATCTTTGCACTTTCATGCTGATATTAGCCATCTTTTTTCTGTTCTAAGAAAAGCCCTTGCCAAGCCATGTGAAAATAAAGGAAAAACAATAAATACATAATATTGATATATTTTCTTAAAATAGATTTATCTCTTTACATGATAATTGTTCAGGTCAAAATATGGAAAGAAAATTTAAGATAAAAACAACTTCTTATCCAGGTAAGATTATATATGAACACAAAGGAATGGTAAACTGCCTGTGTTCCCAATAGCAAATAACGTTGCAGAAACATGTGAAACAATTAATGTATCATGATGCTACATATTTGGAACAAGTATCTTCTATTATACTTAATAGCCTACATTAACTACATGCTATAAAAAATAGTGAGCATGGCTTTTATCAATAAATATTATTACCATAAGTTTTCTGTTTCATTTTTTCTCTTGTATTTTATACCAGAATAAATGCATATATTTTTAAGATGTATGGAATTGATTGCTCTTAAAAAATGAAAAAAAAGTGCTATCAACTCATTCTTTCTACAAAAGCTTTTTATTTTAAATTTTATTTTATATCAAAAAGAAAATGTACAATTTAGAAACAAAACTTTTTACACTTATTAGTTTGAAACTAAATCCAATGGTTTTTCTTAGATAACTAAATTTTAATTACAGTGTAATTATGAAGCATTAAGTGTCTGGAATAGACTTATTGAGGGTGTCATTCTCTCTGCTAGCAGCAAAAGCCATTCATAGGAAGGAGCCCTACTAATTAGAAGGTCAGTCATCCCTCCATAAGAATAGTAATATGCATAGAAACTCAAGAGGCCTTACATATAAATATCTAAATAGTGAAAGGGTGATCAATGGTAAGAATATTTACACAGCAAGAGGCTCCAAGTCCTGAGACGACTCTGCTAGATGCTACTAAGGGGCAAGGAAGAAACGAAGTATTTGAGTAAATTCAGCAGAGTGCACTGGAAGGAAAAGAAGAAAATAAAGCAAGACAGAAAAACAGTTTTAACAGTCTGAGGGCGAGATTTAGTAATTAACTAATAAAAACTGTTAGCATATATTTAAAAAATGGTTTATGTTTTTCCATTCTAGTTATACTTTTTCACTTTTGATCCTCATTATGAAGATAAGAAATCAGTGGTAATGTAAACTATCTTACACTTAAACCTCTTAATCTCAGGCTGAATAAAAAAGCTTTACTGTCCACTGCCAATTATACACAGCAGCTTGCGGCCTATTGAATGGCTAGATCTAATTCTGAGGACTTTTATGAGTAGCTACCAACAATGAAGAGGAAAAAAATAAGTGATTCTAATCTTAGAATACGCTAGGCTTAAAACTTAATTGTGAATAAACAGGTAAGCAAAAGAACTTCTGTACTAATCAGAACTTTAAAGCTAGACACTGATGATTAACCCATCTCTAGCCACCTTCATCATCTAGCAATAGAAGTAGACTCATGTTATTTGTAAATTTGAAAAAGATCCTAAGTATCTGAAATGTAGGATAGGAATGCATTATTCTATTGCACAAAGAAAGGCCTACTTAATTGTCAATCAGGTAATTTATGCCAGTAATAAATTCACATTTAAATAATTAGTAAAATGCATTGTCGAGTAAAAATCAAATTATAAGCTTTTATAAAATTTAGAGATTTAGAGACATAGCTTCACATTTGATAGTTAGATTTATTATTTTCATGACAAGAAATTGAATAAACTAGTTTGTGCACTTTGGGACCTACTGTGTTCAAGTAATGTAATTTCTGAATCCAGTTAAAAATTCAGCCTCTGGACTACCTCTTTAGACAGGCAGACATTCTAACTTTCTATACTAGGTACTAGGTTTTATTTCTAATTTAAATGAAATCAGCATAAAACTTATATTTCTCTCTGTGTGTGAATGTGGTTGAAAAATATTTATTTGACTCTGTGGATTGCTTTTCAATTCTGTTTTCAATGAGGAAGATTGTTAGTTTTAAGGTAAATCAAGAAAAAAATGTTAGAGGAAACAAAGAGTTACTTTAGGCAAAAAAAGAGATGCCACCCCTCCTCTCCACACTGCTGAATCATTTTTGCCATAAATGAACAGCAATCATGGGCAAAGCTTGTGGACACGCAGAAAGGGAATCCTATGGAGCTACTGCTATATAAAAATGGTGCTTAGATAGCATTCCTGGCTGTTGGATACTTCCTCTAAATCTTTCCTTCCACAAAAGTGACAGTTCCTAAGAAAGCCATAGATTTCTAGCATGTAGCAGTTTTTAGTCCTGGTCAGGGAAGAAAATGATATTCTTTCTCCCTAAGGAATCTGCTCAGCTGGACTCCTGCCTGCCAGGAGGAGAATAGAGCTGATTATTTCCATCCTTTTCCTTTCTCTTTTTCATCCTGTTTTCTCTTTCGTAAAGGCACTTGAGGAGTCATTGATTTTTTTGAGAGTATGGAATACAGTACAATAGCGCTATATCACCTGGTGTTATAATACCAAATTCTCTTATATTGTATTCTCTCTGAATAGTCTCTTCCTTTCCCTGTTATTCCAAAGCTTGGTGCCTATACTGTTAGTGAGGATCTGTGTCTAATGACAATAGGTCAGATTAGAATAATCCAAGGATACTATTAAAACAGATGCTGACAATATACAATGGTTTTATTAATAAGAACATGAGTAAACCATTAAATAATTCTAAGGTCATTTGTTGAGTGTAAGCTATGGTCACAATGTACCAGTTAAAAGTACAAGTACCGGGAGCTAGTGGTTATACCTTCATAGTATAAAAACTATGATGCAGCAAGAAATGACTGATTGTCAATAGAAAAAAATTATTCAGAAGTTTAAAACCAATTCAACATAAAGACAAAGATACCAGAAATGCATTTTTATAAATTTACTATCTCTTGTATAAGGCTATAATATAAAAGAAGGCACAACTATGGAAACATTAAAGAACAGCATTAAAGCAAACTAAAATGTCATATTTGTTTTGTTTTAGAGAACCAGGACATTGTCAATGACTTATTTCCAAACATCATCTGCATTTAGAATACTAAAGAGATGATTTTCTAATAGTAAACTAAGGACTGAAAAGAATTAGTATATCTTACAAATACATCTTAATCATTAGAAATAAGGAAAACCCACCACAATATTTTAACTATCCTGAAAGAATTCCTTAAGTGGCGTACATGATGTTTTTTCCCGAGTTTTCTGATAGGCAATATTTTCCCAGTGCTGTTACTGGGTGAATGGTTGGTACATTCATTCTAAACATAAATGCAATATGCTTCACTCCATACAGAATTTAGAAATTTTATATTAGCTCTTATTTAATTCAAACAAGAGAAAAGACATTAAAATTAATAAATATTATGCAGCAAATATATTAACATAGGCTCTGGTGTATATAGGTTATGGGATCAAGCTGAAATAGGAAGGGAGAGCTAGCTTCCACCTTTGGCAGCTTTGTGACATCAGACTCATCATTTTGCCAGCTCTAAGCCTTGCTTTTGTACTAGTCTGTGAGAAGGGGGCCTTAAAGGATCCTTGTGAGGATCAATAACATGGACATCAGGAAGACTCCTGTTAAAATAGGTGCTCAATAAGAGATAGAATAGCTAAGCAGAAATGTATTGAAATTATTGTGAAAAATCAGCCATTGATACCAGTGTACTATACAATAAATATTATTGATAGTCAATTTTTAAATAATTACAGAGTAAATATTTGTGCAATAGAAATATTCCTTCTAAGTAGGATCTGCTTTATTTATTTAGTAAACAGAAAAAAAAATTTTTTATAAATCAAGTTGAATTTTGAATTATCATCAATTTTGAATATCAGGAATCAAAACTATGCAGTTTTAAACTAGCCTGACTTATTTAACCTTTTAAAAGCGTAGCAATTTAAAATCATTGTGGAAAGGAAAGATTATAGTGTTCATATTATGCATCCTGGATTCAATTAACTGTGGATTGAAAATATTTGGGGAAAAAAAATAAAAAATATCAATACAATAACAAAAAGTAATACAAGTTCTAAAAACCAATATACTATAACAACTATTTACATACCATTTATATTGTGTTAATAATTATAAATAATCTAGGGATGACTTAAAGCACACAGGAGAATATGAGTAGGTAATTTGCAAATACTACACCTTTTTATATAAAGGAGTCATGCCTCCGCAACTTTTGATATCCACAGGGGTCCTGAAACCAACCCCCTATAGAGACCAAGGGACAACTGTATTTTCAAAACACTACTGTGTTCAAAATGACATCTGGCTGCATTCAGCTATCTTTAGGGAAGATGAGGAATAATACAAGTAAATATATAATACACTTGTTTGCATAACATTCCTACAATATGCTGACAGGCTTTTAAAAAATAAAAAATACTTTCTATTACAAAAGATAAAGAATGAAACAGACTGAATCCACTTAAAGAAGAGAAAGATTCTCTTTGAGATTCAGATTCAGTATTATGTTTAACAATTCTAAATCTATTTGCTTCGGTATTCAGAAGCTTTTGTGATAGGATCAGAAACTGTGAAATGGAAATTGTAGTGATTTAATATTTGGAAAAATTATAATAAATGTAAAAAGTAGTCAGGATGTGTTTTCACAGTGCTTTCTGCAAAGAAAGAGAATTAAGAAGAAAAGCCAAGAAAGCTTTGGGGATTAGAGAAGATATTTTCTAAGTTTGAAAGCAGATGTTGTACCATATGTGCTTACCTGTTCTCTTTTTATTCACTTTGGCTGGATCATTACCAACCTGTCCTGTTTTTAATCCAGTAGAATTACTGACTGAATAACCAATTATTTCACCTCTTTATAATTCAGCTAACTATGAAACATTGCTCCTGGAATGAATTATAGGCAAGAAAAGCAAAGAAATGAATTTTAAAATAATATAAACACAATGACTTTTCTATTCATATTACGAATATTCTATTCATATTCGTAAAATATTTTTTAATTCACATAAACTCTATTTTTTTTAACTTGCTATTCTGTTTTATCTTGCATGCATGAACAGAGTTATTTAATTCCTTAACATAAAAGGGCTCATATAAATTATCTTCACAGGTACACATCTGTGATGAATTTTTGAGATTCATGTATATGAAAATGTTAAACACCCAATAGAAAATTCTTGTTGAACATGTCCAAAGGCAATAGACTTTTTCGCTTTCTAAAAACTACTTGCTTTAGAAAAAAAAAATCACAGGAAATGGTTCTGTCACAATATCTGTTTCAAATCACTTTGCCAGTAGAGGAATTGGAAATATACACAAAAAGATCCAATCACAAGCAAAACACCCTGTAGCCAACACATGTGAAACAGTTTTTTCAGCTTTTTAAAGTCTTTTGACTTATAATTTTAAATTAAATTATAAAATACATGCAGATAACCACACAGGTCCTAAGTGTATAGCTTGATGAATGCACATGCTATTGACATCAGTCAAGAGAACATGACAATTGGCCCCACAATTGTACTCCTTGCCATATAGTATCTTCCCCCTTCCACAGCCCCCCAAGAAACCATCATTCTGATCTTCTATTTTAAAAAATTGTGTCTGCTTTTTAAATGTAATATAAATAGAGTCATAGAGCATATATTTTATGCCTGACATTTAACATTCCTCACTATTTTACTTTAAAGTTAGTTTTCCCATCATCCCTCCAAATGTCTCCATCATCTACGCTTACAAAGTTAGATTGAAAACTTTTCGATCTTTTTAAAATGTAATGCAATTTTGAATAATTTTTAAATTTAAAAAGTCAATGTAAATATTTCACATGTAATATGAACTAAAACTAACTTATTTGAAAATGAAAATATTTTGGAAGACTTAGAAAATGAGTAGAATGTAAAGGCCACATAAAAGATGTTTGAAAATGTGAGACAGGCTATTAAAATTAGTCGATGATGAAAACAAGGATAATCAAAAGTAGAAGATATTTATTTATCCAAATGCCTCAACACATGGACCAATGAACCATCAGCACAGATCCACAGCAGTAGCTTCATCTGAAAGTTGTCAGAAATGCACTTTTAGGCTCCATCACAGATCTCTTGCATCAAAAATTTGGGTGTGGGGCTCAGCCTACCAGCTGTTTCTGGTACGTGCTAAACTATGAGAAACACAGCTTCTATTCTACACTTTTCAATTCATCAGGTACTTCTGTTTACATCTGCAATTTTTCTTAAAATTATTTCTAATCATCATCCCAAAACAGTGGATAAATAATCTGTGGCCACGGACTCTTTACACTGACTTTGCTGTTTCTTTATTTTTCAGGTATTCCTTTAGGGTTTTGCTTTATTCATACAATAAATATTATTTCTTTCTTACTAAGTGACAGCCGGTACATGTATTAGTTTTCTATGGCTTCTAGATATTACCACAACAAATTTAGTAGTTTAAAATCATACACATTTATTTCCGTAAAGTTCTGGAGTTCACAAGTTTGAAATCAGTCTCACCAGACTAAAATTAAGGTGTTGGCAGTGCTGGTTTCTTCTGAGGTTCTTAAGGGAGAATCTGCTTTCTTGCCTGTTTTCAGCTTCTGGAGGTAGTCTGCATTCCGTGGCTCATGGATTGTTTCATGCATCATGTCAACTTCTTGCTTTCATCATTGCATGTGCTACAACTGCTTTTTGATATTGTTGCCTCCCATTTATAAGAATCTTTGTGATTACATTGGGTCACTGGATAACCCAGGGTAATAGTTCATCTTACGATCCTTGAGCTAATCACATCTGTAAAGTCCCTTGGCTAGGGAAAGTAAATATTCACAGATCCTGGGGATGAGAACATGAGCATCTTTGTGGGGCCCTTGTTCTGTATACGTCACTATGCAAGTGAGCTTAAGATCGAGGGAACTTGCACATTGAGTGAAAAATAACAAATTCTCTTCCCTTCAATTCTTTATAAAATGTTAGTAGGTGATATTGACAAATTATTTTTTAAGCAGCTCAGTTTTAACTACTTAAAATGAAAATCTTGAGAAGAGATGGACAAATTAATACATTTGTTGTTAATTCTTCCCACTCATAGGTATTTGTACCCACTGTATTCTAGGTACTGTTCTTGTGATACTTAGTCTAATGAGGATTACAGAGACTGATTACAGAGTGTGAAAATGCCATTGTGGAAGACGGCAAAGGAACATAATGAAGACAGCAAAAGTATGTAAAGCTACGTGTGATTTCTTATAAAACTTCCTGAATGTGAGAGCTGAGTAGAGTGAAAGCTCACCTGAAATCTGAAATATAAGTATGTGTTGTGGGAAGATTTTACCAATGAGAATAGTATGTTGTAGGAGTCTTGGTACTAGCAAGCTGACTGTATTCCAAAAATTTAAAGTACTTAGATAAATGAAGCTTAGCAGGTAAGGTGGGAAGTGGTGAAATGATGCTAGAGAGCTAAGCAGTTGCTATAAAGATCCAATAAAATAAACAAGAAATTCAAACTTTGTGAAGAGGACTAAGATAATAATTTAAGCATGAAAAAGACATACTGATATTTACATTACAAAAGATAATGTTGGCCGGGCGCGGTGGCTCAAGCCTGTAATCCCAGCACTTTGGGAGGCCGAGGCGGGTGGATCACGAGGTCAAGAGATCGAGACCATCCTGGTCAACATGGTGAAACCCCGTCTCTACTAATACAAAAAACTAGCTGGGCATGGTGGCGCGTGCCTGTAATCCCAGCTACTCAGGAGGCTGAGGCAGGAGAATTGCCTGAACCCAGGAGGCGGAGGTTGCAGTGAGCCGAGATCGCGCCATTGCACTCCAGCATGGGTAACGAGCGAAACTCCGTCTCAAAAAAAAAAAAAAAAAAAAAAAAAAAAAGATAATGTTGGCTAATATGTGAAGAGAGGAGATTAAAATGTAACAAGTTCAGTTGTGTATGGTGGCTCATGCCTGTAACCTCAGCACTTTTAGAGGTCCAGGTGGGAGGATTGCTTGAGGCCAGGAGTTCAAGACCAGCCTGGGCAACAGATAGAGACTCTCTCTCCACAAAAATGAAAAAGAAAAAAATTAGTCTGGCATAGCAGTGCATGCCTATAGTCCTATCTACTGAGAAGGTTAAGATGGAAGAATCACTTGAGTCCAGGAGTTCAAGGCTGCAGTGAGCTTTGATTGTTTTATTGCACTGCAGCTTGGGCAGCAGAGTGAGGCCCTGTCTCAAATAAACAAAAATAGCAACAAAAACACATGTCAAGTTAATGCATGGATAATCTCTTGAATCAATCCAGTGACAGATAAACGAGTTTTGACCTACAATGGGAATGGTGAAATTAGGGTACAGAAAGTAAGAAAATATATACATTTAGCAGCTAGAATTGACAGAATTCCATTTTGGATGGACTATATAATGAAAAAGATAAGTCAGAAGTGAAGCGTAGATTTACTGCGAAAGTATCCAAATATATGATACTTATATATGATGAATATGTATATCATATATATATAAGAATATATGATAATGTTCTTAGTTAATATATGAAACAGAGGAAGAATAAAATTTTTCAGAGAAATGATGGCACAGGGCTTGCTCTTAGTGTACATTGTACTCAGGCACTTGTTCAACTAATATGCTTTCTAATTATTAGTCTTCCCTGATCTCGCTCCTGGAAGTCTTTCATTATTTGCAGTCTCAGTATTTTTTCCTTCGTTCTTTCTTCTTATTGATTAATTCCAACATTTTGAAATGTATGTACAAATAGGCTAGAATGTGAGCTTCTTGAGTGCAGTATCTCTATTTAGTTCATATTTGTAATTCCACAGTCCATGGCTCAGAATCTTATATGTAATAGGCAATGAATAATATTTAAGTTTATAATCTTATTTTCACAAACAAACACTACATAAAGTCAGATAACAATGAAAAGATAACACTTAGACATTGCCTCTAGCCTCACATGCATTAACACCCAGTTAAAGAGGTCTATCTTTACCTCAGGTAGTTAAGAGACTGCTTCTGGACATTGAAGTCGATAGCTGAAAATTTTGAAGCTTTCAAATAGTTTTAAAAGTAAATTCTTTTTACTTCAAAAAGGTCTTCTTTAGAGTTTTTCTTTTAATTCATACCTGCTGTATAATCTTAACATAGACGTATTTGCATTACTGTCAAACTACTTTCGAATTTCAATTTTAATAGAAACATAATCAACAAATTCTTTGTCTTTACACTTCATAGATGGCTTGATGGAGAGGAAAGTTTGTACATTTTTTTGCTCCTTTTTTGGTGCAAGACAGAGCAGGATTTAAAACCTACTTTTATGCATATTAACAGTGTGACCTTGAATGAGATCCCTATCTCTCTACACCTGTTTTTTCACCTGTAAGATGAAGGTAATAGTATCTACCTTAAAGAGCTATTATGAAAATATTGTGAAAATTGAAAGTAAAATAAATTAAATTTCTAGAACTGTGTGTAACAGATATTAATAAATTATAATAAGTATATACTTTTCAGCACTTGATATCCCCAACAGAAACCAAAAATGTACAAAATTCCTCCACTTCATCTGTGAAACACAGAAAATTTTATTCCAAAAATGGATTTAAATCTATAAAACTTAAATTGCATTCTAAATTTCTGTTAGATCGTAATATTTTCCCTTGTTTATATAATCTAATAAAGTTGTTTCACTAATACCTGGATCATCTTATAGGTACAATTTTGATAAAAGCAATAATTTGTTAAGTACAGCATCAGACTTAAAAAATTACAATATAGGAAGTCAGTTTAAAAATCTATCGGGGTATAATTCTTAAAATTTTTGCTAACTTGCTTCTCTCACTCAAACAGGTTATAATGTTCAAGGCTAAAGTGTGATCTATTGCTGAGTTAGTAATGACAGTCAAGTTTGCCAACACAATCACTGCACTACATTATCTAAGTCATTGCTCTGTAAAGTGCTTTGGGATACCTTGAATATGAAGGGCTATCTATCAAGTATATTATATTTTACTCTATATGGTACTTGGGTTTTGGCAATGCATATTCAACAAGCTGAATAAAAAGACCTCTAGTTGTGCTTTATTAGTATTTGTATGCATTCACCATAGGTAAGTGTCGGCTCAACTTGAACTAAAGGAAAGAAATTATGTTTGAAAGAGAGAAGGATCTTATCCTGAAGGTGTAAACTTCAACGAAATATTCACTCCTCCAGCATCCCTGACCTCAGAATTAACCTACCTCTCCCCTGTCACTTAGAAACCAGAATGGGTTTCCTTTCCATGGGAGACTGATACATGAAAGCAGAAAGCACGTCAGAGCCATTTATCATCGTTTGCCCTCAGTTTCTAACACTGTGCTTGAATGAATGAATTAATGAATGGATGAATGATTTCTGCTGGATTATATGTTAACAAATTTTTCAGCAACGTATTTTTGAAGTAGCACTTCAAATTCTGGTTAACAACTTCACTGTATGTCAGGAATGTCTTCAGAATTTATCATGGTAACAGTTTATAAGGAGGAGGCATCCCAGAGGGAGGCTGTATAGTAGTATTTATTTATTTATTTATTTATTCATTCATTCATTCATTCATTCATTTACTTACTTATTTTGAGACAGACTCTCACTGTATCACCCAGGCTGGAGTGTAGTGGCCTGATCTCGGCTCACTGCGATCTTCTCCTCCTGGATTCAAGCACGTTTCATGCTTCAGCCTCCTGAGTAGCTGGGATTACAGGGGAATTCCACCACATCTGGCTAATTTTTGTATTATTAGTAGAGGCGATGTTTCGCCATGTTGGTCAGGCTGGTCTCAAACTCGTGACCTCAAGTAAACCTCCCGCCTTGGCCTCCCAAAGTGCTGGATTACAGGCATGAGCCATTGCTCCCGGCTTATAAATGACATTTTTATTGCCCTACATAGACATATGAAAATATATCCCCAATCTGCAGAGATGCTAACTTTTTTGTTAAGTCATTCCTATCAATAAATATGTATGTAGGAATTGCATAGTAGAATATATAGAAGACATACATACTTGAAAATGCACAAACATATAAAGTTGATATAAAATAAGTTAGCATACATATCTTAGAATATTAAGAGACATTTCTCTCATCTTATCTTTTGATTTTTGACACATTATCTTTCTCTCTTTTTTATGAGTGTAGCATCTGGAAAACAGTATTTTTGTCTCTATGCATTAAAAAGATTTTCTGGAGCATCTAATATGTGCTAGGCTCTGTATACAAGTATTAAAAATACTTGACTAATTTAATAGATAGCCAGCAACAAAAAACAAAAGTAATAATAAATTCAGATAAAGAGTACTTTTATCAGTTATAGGGTTACATGAATTGTTCTAAGTATCAACTTAATCAAGTGGAATAAGAAAGTGTGATTTCAGATTAGAAAAGTGTTTGTTTATTCCAAGTGGAATATTCAATTGAAAAGATAACAGCCAGACATGGTGGCTTACACCTGTAATCCTAGCATGTTAGGATGCTGAGGCAGAAATCCTGCTGGAGTCTAAGAGTTCAACATCAGCATGGGCAACATAATGAGACTATATCTCCACAAAAAAAAAAGAAAAAAAAGTTAAAAATTAGCCAGGCATGGTGGTGCATATCTGTAGTCCTGACTACTTGAGAGGCTGATGTAGGAGGACCCTTGAGCCTAGGAGGTTGAGGCTCCAGTGAGCTGTGATTATGCCACTGTACTACAGCCTGGGCAAAAGAGTGTGACCCTGTGTCAAAAATAGAAGAAAAAGAAAATATACCAATGTAATAAACACTGTGTACTAAATCACCATTGCTTCTCTGACCAGTTCAGTCACTGATCAGTGTTAACAATATACTCAGTATAAAGTAATAAAACATTTCCATTCTCTTCTCATACTTACCATCTATTTGTAGAAATAAGATGTTTTGAGGTTGTCTAAATCGACACTGAACTACAGATTTAAAAGAATAATCTTTTAAATATCTTCTACATATCTATTTATAAAAAAAAAGAATCTTGACTCTTGCCTCAAATCATGTACAAAAGTACTCCAGATATATTTTACAGTCAAATGTGAATTATAAAACATTAAATTTTCTGGAGTAAAGCATAAAAGAAAAACATTGAATATCTTTGCACAGGTAAAATTTCTTAACAATGCACAGAGTGCTTATTCCAAAGGGAAAAGATGATAAATTGGCCTACATTAAAATTAGGACATTTGTTCGCAAGAAGCCACAATGAAAAGAATGAAAAGGCAAGGCAGTCTGGGAGATGATATTGCAAGGTTCATGTCTGAAAAATATACAGAATGTATAAAGAATGCTAACGAAGCAATAGAATAAAAACTTAACATAACTCATTAGAAAAGTAGTCAAAAGACAAACATGAAAGTCACCAAAGAAGATATGGACTTCTTCCTTATTCATTAGAGAAATGCAAATTAAAATATAAATTCAACATGCATTGGAATGAAGGTAGATGCTAAAATGAGAATCAATGAAACCACAGCAAGTGTTGGAGAACATGTAGAACAATTGCAAACTTCATAAATTACTCGTGAAGTACAAATTTTTGCAACTACTTTGACAAAACATACTACTTACTGAAGCTAAATATACCACATTTTGTGACATGGAAGCTCTAAGTGTATGCCTGGCAAAACTGATTAAACTTGTTCATCCAAGTGCATGAAAACAAATATTTATGACGGTAGCATTAGTAATAGCCAAAACTAGAAGAAAAAGCAAGTGCCCAACAAAAAAAAATTAATATATTTAAACAACTGTGATATATCATGTACTTCAGTAAGAATGAGCAACATGACAACACTTTGGGAGGCCGAGGCGGGTGGATCACGAGGTCGAGAGATCGAGACCATCCTGGTCAACATTGTGAAACCCCGTCTCTACTAATATGAAAAAATTAGCTGGGCACGGTGGCACGTGCCTGTAATCCCAGCTACTCAGGAGGCTGAGGCAGGAGAATTGCCTGAACCCAGGAGGCGGAGGTTGCGGTGAGCCGAGATCGCGCCATTGCACTCCAGCCTGGGTAACAAGAGCGAGACTCCGTCTCAAAAAAAAAAAAAAAAGAATGAGCAACATGAATGAAACTCACAAACATGATGTTGAACAAAAGAAGCAAGAAAAACAACAGCATACTGTAAGATTCTATTCATGTTAAGTTTGAAAACAGAAAAATTAATCTACCATACTACAAGTCAGAAGATTGGTTTCTTTCAGTGAGTAATGAATTGTAAGTAGCTGGTAACGTGGATACATAGTTGTGTGTCCAATGTAAAAATTAATCTAGTCGGACATTTATAAATTGAACACTTTTATATGTTAATGATAAACTTTACTAAAAAGTAAAGTAAGAGATAGAGAAGGTATTAGAAGTCCATAAGGAGGCCAGTAAGGAATAGGTTTAGCCCAACTGTATGACTATCCATCTATTTATTTATTTTTTAAATAAACAGATAGTATAGTCTTATTATATATGCCAACTATAAATAGTATCTTATTTGATTTTCCCAATAGTCTAAAGTGTAGTTAATATTGTAGTCCTCATTTTATAGATTGTGAAACTGAGAAACAAGAAGGCCAAACATCTAGGAAGTGGTAGAGTTAGAAGTCAAATCCAGGTAGCACAGCTCCAGATTCTGTGCTATTACTTTTTACAAATATAAAATTATTCTTGAAGAATGCAATATTAAGTTCCTTGGGCTGCTGTAACAAAATATGCAAATTTGGTGTCTTAGGAAAACAAATTTATTCTGTCACAGTTCTGAAGGCCGAAATACCAAAATCAAGGTGTTGGCAGTTAGTTCATTCTGCAGACTCTGAATGGAATCTGTTCATGGTCTTCTGATTTCTGGCGTGTGCAGGCAATTGTATGTCTTGGCTATAGACACATAATTCAAAACTTTGCCTCTGTCTTCTCATTGTCTTTCCCTCTGTCTCTATCTCTGCAATACTCTCTCTGCTTTTTCAACTCTAAAGACATCTGTCATTGAACTTTGGTCTCATCCTAAATGATCTCATCTCAAGATCACTAATTACACCTGTGAAGATCCTGTTTCCAAAGAACGTTATATTAACAAGTTCTGCAGTTAGAACTTTTTTAAACCACTATTTTAGCCACTTTTTAAAATCACTATTCAACCTATTACAGATGGTAATGTTTTGTAAAGAACAGTATAGTAGTCTAGTATAGATGAGAGTAACATAAAAATGAAGGAACACATGTAAAAATACCTGAGTGGTGAAGATTTATTAATGAATACAAGATGAAAGGTGAAATGGGGAATAAGATATTCCTGTATTACTCTAAATATGGTTGTGTCATGATGGAAAGGATACTTAAAAATTATTAATCTGATTGCTTTTATCTCCTTTTTTTTTTAAAAAAAAAGTTATATTCCTGAACAAAAGGAAGAAAGAAATATTTCTACCCGAATAATGATTTAAAATTAAAAGTGAATGCACCAAATGCAAGTGGCTACCTATAAGGAGAGCTAGAGAAGTAAGAAATCAGAAATGAGGAGAATCAGCTAGGAAGTGACTCCTCGTATAAGAAAGAATATTTTGTACTTATTTTGAACTATAGGCAATCTAATTCTAACTTCAAAGTCTAAGATATATTGCAAATTATTTATTTTCTTCATACCTACCTCAGCCCCTGTCTCAACCACCACTATCATAGAATCAAGGTAAAAACAAACAACTTGTGTTTCTTTGTCATTGATATGTGTGATCTCGGACTAAACGATGTCTTCCAATTCAAATAAAATGGTTAGGACTACTGGGTTGTTCACAAAACTGTTTAGGGGTTAATGTACTGAAGAATGAAGACAAAGTATAGAGTAGCTACAGTAGAATGAATTGGATTTTCTAAAGCCAGAATAATTCCTTCATTCCTCTCATTCATTCCTTAAATGTATAAATCAAAAAAATGTATGAGCATCTATAGATCTTTATTCAGTTATTCAACAGTATTTACCAAGTACTGATTGCATAAGGAATTATATTGGATGTTGGGATAGAATCATAGAGGAAGAGAAAGAAGAATAATATAAACTGATGATAATTATTGTACTTTATGTTGTAGGCACTAGTCTAATGTTTTCCACTTACTTAAGCCACAAAACCGTAAGAGGGTAGAATTACTGTTTTCAAATTGCAGATGAGAAAACTGAGACAATGACAATTTAGATTACTATCCCACAGTCCTACAACTAGAATGTGACAGAGATAAAATTTGTATGTTCATAGTTGGTCTCCAGGCTCTGTACATTTAACTTTACACTAAGTGCCATGTTGAGTATGGAATTTTGTTTTAATGACAAATACTTAATCATATTTCACTTTATAGAAAAAATGTGCTAGTTGCTGCAGGTGAGGGAAGGGAAGATCATCTTCACTATAGGTTGTGGGTAGTAGAAGAAGGGAGGGAGAGACTGATAATAATGAACCAAACTAAAACAAATGTGCAAGTCGTCAATTTATTGCCTCTCAGGTTCAAACCCTCTCTTCATTCACTGTTTTTGCAAAAATCGAGCTGGACTTTTTAAATATTTCTCTTTCATTGCTAAAACTGTTTTCTTTTGTTAGTAGAACATAAAAAAAGACCATTGCAGAGAGAAAAGTTTTTTCTTCTGATTCCGGTATGCTTTGGTTTGCTTGTACTTGCTCCTGCTGTGTGGCTGTCAGCAATGCATATGACAGATAGCCAATGGAGCTCAGACTCATGGACGCCTTCCCATCAAGTCTGCACAGAACACTGCAAGCACATTCTCAGGGAGGCTTTCAGGCACTCTAGTTGTTGGCATTGCAGCCTAAACCAACCAGCAGGGATGTTTCCTACTTGCCAATTTCAACTATAATTTTGTGTCCACCTGCACGCTAGAGAAGTGTTTCCTGTCTTGGCTGACTTCTCTGACTGACAGCCTTTGGCTTACCTCCGCCCCAGAGAAGTCTTTACACCTTTCCCGGTGATTTTGGACCAGCTCTGATCCAGGCAACATAGATAACTTCTCCGTTGTGCAGTGGGCTGCAACCATACTTTCTCCAACAAGGCCTAAATCCAGATTTGGGAAGGGTCATCCTTCCAAGTAGACTTTCCCTTGGGTACTCTCCCCAAGGGTAGTCTTCTGAGTTTTCTCTTCTTTACAGATAATCCCATTATAGTTAATAGTTATTTATGTTAAATGATCCCTGTTCAAATGGGTTGTGTGGTTTCTGTATTCTGATGGGGCCCTGACTGATGAAACGGGATAATTGAAGAGGAGGGGCTAGTGCTGATTATTGACTTAGTTAGAAAAGGGAAATATTTGTGTGAATCCTACCAAAGACTGAGAGTAGGAGAGCAGATTTTTACTTGAAATCCTGCCTAAAGACATGTTAAGAGGTAGCGACCTATCCAAGTTTGATAGAAAGGAATGTACTGAAATACAACTTGGCCATGCTGGCTCCACAGGGTTTCTCGACCTTTTCCCACTAAAATGATGCCCATCAGTAAAAATGGCTCATTGTGGCCAGTATTTTAAGCCAAAGATGATGGATGGTTGTGAAGGTGGCAGAGGAAGAGTTCAGAGGCAATTCAGATGAATCAGACTAAAAAAGCATGGCCCTCATTCCTGGAGAGTTACTCAAAGTGGGTGGTGTGTAGTAAGCAAAATTCAAAAATAAGCAAACTAATTAATAAAAGGTCATTAAAACACATGAACATGGACATCAAATCAGAACATATTTACAAGCATATCATTCATATTTTGTCTTCCAATAAGTGAAAATATAAAAACATATTGATATTTAATTGTGAATTTCATTGCAAATTTCCAATGTATTCTTTACACTATAAGTGACTCCTATAAGTTTCTTTCATGTACAGCATTTTTTAAATGTTTAAGGTAAAAGTAAAGCCAATAAAAGTTTGCATTCTTTTTGTACTTAACAATTTGTATTAATATGCCTCACAACTGTATCTTATAAACATGTTTTGTTCTCTCTTTGTATAAATTTTATTTTATATATAATTCTAAATGAGCTGTTAACAGTGTTTATTTCTTTTACGTGCCTTTGAAAACAAATTCACATGAATAGAAACCAGATATGTCATTCCAGAATTTTTCTTTTTTTTAATACATCATGCTGACATCCTAAGAATAAGCAGACAAAAAAGTTGTTTTCATCACCCTCATCTTTATTTTATTAATCATCATTTGGTAACTCATCCCAATATTTCTGACAGAAAATGTTACATGTAATTTGAATCCCTTAGGTTAGAATTTAGGACTGTACTACAAATTTAGAAGCCAAGCTTTCAAAAATAAACAAGAGAGAATCAAAGCAGATTTGGTATGCTCTTATCAGTAACCAGCACATATCATTGATTGTGATTCCATATGCATTGTTCTAAAACAACTTGTTAATTCCGAAAGTTTTCTTGGAAGGAAACCTATGTCTTTCTGCAACCTTCCTCTTATGAACAGTGTCAAATACAGGCCAGTTGGTAAAGTCTAGCAATGATCCCCAAACCAAAAAGAAAGTGAGTATGTGCTGTCAATTAAAATATTTTCTATGAAAATATAAATTGGAAAAGTACAGGCTAAAATAGAAATTTTAAAATTTTTCTTCTTATGTTCCCTGGGGCACGTGTATCTGAATTTTGAAGAGCACTGACCAATAGGATTGCAGAGCAGAGGTCAGATTAGTTTTGGGGCATTACTAGGACATTCTACATGATTTGACTTTATCCTGGTATGCATCCTTCTTCACCTTGTTTGTACTTGTCCCTTTTCTCCCCCATTCATATACACACAAACATATAATCTAAGTTCTTAGTTCTAATAGCTACTCAGGACAAGTCTGCATAATAGAAATATCTCAAGTAAGGAGTGATTATAGCCAAGAATAAGCACCTTGAAAGAAATGCGTAGTATTAGCTCAGAACAAAAGCACAGATTCAACAATGGTTCAGATTAACAAACATTACCTATGTACATATTTGCACTGAATTTAAGGTTGAGCTACTGGGAAATCTATGGATATACTGATATATACATCAGTTAAAATTAATAATATAACCTATTTAAATGTGCATTTGTTCGTATCTTTGGTGCATTCCCATTGGGTCTTCTTTTAGGTTCAGTCAGATATTGCACCAGGAAAAGTCAGACATCGATCTTGTTCTGCATTAATTGTAAGTTGAGCGGATGGCTGCACATCTTCAGCATCCTTTTTTTAATGTTGTCATGGGTGTCATCTCTGTTTCCAGCTTTTTGGTTTTATTGCAGTTTTATTTTCTGTAATTTTCTTGAAATGCGAAAGATATAGTTCTGCTGTGATAAATGAGATGGGTAACCCATAGCTCAGTCACTAGTTTGTTCATAGATTGACCATTGAATGTAAAGTATGTGATGCTAAGAACAATTTTGATGAGATCCATTGTTGAATGTGCAATGATTCATCCTTCTTTGTGAAGTTGTTACCTTTATGTCTTAGTGATGCATCATTTTTCATGTTTCTCTTTAATAAGTATTTGGAAGGACAGAAATCTTCCCAAAAAATAGCCTATACTAAATTGAATACAGGTGAGAGATATTCACTAAATATATCAATATCTATGTAATTATACAGTTTAACATTTCATTTTTAATGAGTTTATAATGTGGTTTTTTTAAGGGAAAACAATCTTGTATTTCACTTCCATCATCTTTTGTGAAATCTATTATTCCTGTTCTTAAGAATTTCTTATCTTCGATAAATAATATGAAATAACAAAACTCAGATATTACATTATCCGATTTACTATAATTCAGTAAAACTGTAACTATATTTCTGTAATGAAATATATATATATATTTTATGTGTGTATATATATGTATTAGTTCAAATATATGTCTACATAAACTAATATGTGTGTATATTAGTTTATTTGAAAAATTAATTTCCTCCAAAGATCAAGGACACTGCTTTTACCCTCTAATCAACCTTCTCCCAGAAATCTAACCTATTGACAATAAGTCATCAAAGCCAAGTTCTTCTGTTAAAACAAAAGCAAGTGGCCTCTTTGAAGCAATATATAAAAATGAAAATAAGATATATAAATACTTATTCCATATATATACATAACCCATATGACCTTCAGACAACAGATCACGCCAATGTAGTTCAGAGGCAAATGGGAAAAAGAAATCCAATAAACAGGAAAAAATGCAGCAGTTATGAGAACATGTACTTTTAAAAATTTCACAAATAAAGAGCTGTCAGGGAATTCAGAGATCTTTCCCGAGTAAAGGAGAAACTGGCTATGGCTATATGCATGAAAGAAGCAATAATTATAAAATGTGAAAGGAGAATATTGGTATGCTGAATGCTATGTAGAATGTTTGATTTACCCAAAATATCTAACAAACAAAATTATCATAATCAAATTTGCAGACTGTTTTATTTGAAAACATGGAGACTTGCATTATTAAAATCCCAGTGGATTTTTATGAAAATATAATCATGTGAAAAAATTTACAAACTAATTTTGTGGAAACCCTTTCCTTTCCAACAAGTAATCATGCCTATGATAAATTTCAAAAGCAAGGGATACAAGAAAAAAAAAAAACCCAAAAATATCCAAGCTGTTTCCTTTCGCTTTCCTATACAGTGGTCTTTCGCTTTCCTATACAGTGGTCTTACTAAGTCCCTACTTTCTTGTTAGTACCCTAGAGGCCCAGGAGCTCAGAGAATTTTTCTGCTTTCCACTTGTTACCTTTTTCTTTTTTTTTTTTTTTTTTTGAGACGGAGTTTCACTCTCGTTACCCAGGCTGGAGTGCAATGGCGCGATCTCGGCTCACCGCAACCTCCGCCTCCTGGGTTCAGGCAATTCTCCTGCCTCAGCCTCCCGAGTAGCTGGGATTACAGGCACGCGCCACCATGCCCAGCTAATTTTTTGTGTTTTTAGTAGAGACGGGGTTTCACCGTGTTGACCAGGACGGTCTCAATCTCTTGACCTCGTGATCCACCCGCCTCGGCCTCCCAAAGTGCTGGGATTACAGGCTTGAGCCACCGCGCCCGGCCACTTGTTACCTTTTTCTTACTCTAATACAGTAATCCAACTTCTTCTATCTTATCTTTTTAGTATTTCCTTCATTGTAAGCCCCCTTGTCTCCTTAAGACATTATTTTTATAGTTGAAAACGTGATCACCAATTTAAATTATAAGTTTTTAAGATCTGTTTTCATAGACATATAAGTCCAGAGAGTATATAGAAGTATTTTCAGTGGTTTGTAAGTTCTCCATGAGAAATGAACACATTATGAATCATTAAGATGCCCAAATTATAACTTGTTTGTCACTCAGTTTCTTTTTGTTTGTTTGTTTTGTTTTGTTTTTAATTGACATATAATAATTGTACATAATTTTAGGGCACAGAGTGATATTTTGATACATGTATACAATGTGTAATGATCAAATCAGGATAATTAGCATACCCATCATCTAAAACATTTATCTTCTTTTTATGTTGGAAACATTTAAAATCCTCTCTTCTAGCTGTTGGAAAATACACAATAAATTGCTGTCAACTATAGTCACTCTAAAGAGCTATTAAACACTAGAACGTATTCCTATCTAATTTTGTCTCCATTAATCAATGTTTCCCTATCCCCACTGCCCCCTACACTTTCTAGCCTCTAGTAACCATTATTTTTTCCACTTCTATGAGAAAAAGAGTTTCCTTATATCAATGATTACATGTGTATTTCTTTTTCTCTCTGTCTCATTTCACTTAATATAATGTCCTCCAGTCTCATACATGTTGCTATGAATGACAAAATTTCATTCTTTTTTATGACTGAATAGTATTCCTTGTATGAAATACCACATTTTCTTTACCTGTTTATCTGTTGATGGACTCTGAAATTGATTCAGTTTCTTAGCTGATGTGAATAGTGCTGCAATAAATGTAGGAGGGTAGACAGCTCAACACAAACATATACCAAGTAATGAGATTACTATATCACGTAGTAGTTCTGTTTTCCATAATGAGTGTACTAATTTATACTTGCACAAATAGTGTATAAGGGATTCCTTTTCTCTGCATCCTTGCCAGTGTTAATTTTTGAAATTCTTTTGATAATAGCCATTCTAACAGGGTTGAGATAATATTTCACTGTGGTTTTGATTTGCATACAAAAATTAACATTTTTATATCCTTACTGACCTTTCACGTGTCTTCTTTTGAAAAATGTCTATTTTGCCAATTTTAAAATCACTTTTTAACTGTCAGTTTAAAATATGTATGCTGTTGTGTTGTTGGAGCTCCTTGTATATTCTGAATAATAATCCTTTGTCTAATAAATCGCAAATATTTTCTCCCATGCTGCACATATCTCTTCAGTTTGTTAATTTTTTTTCCTTTACAGTGCAGAAGCTTATCAGTTTGGTATAATGCTATTTATTTTTGCTTTTGTTGCCTGTGCTTTTGAGATCTTTTTTTTAAAATTGTACTTTAGATTCTGGGGTACATGTGCAGGTGATGCAGGATTGTTGCAAAGGTACACACATGGCAATGTGGCCTGCTGCCTCCATCCCCCCATCACCCTCATCTGGCATTTCTCCTTTTAACTTTCTAAACCTGGATGCTGTAAGATCCCTTATGATTCTGAAATTCACCAGATATGACTGAATATTCCATTTCTTCCTAATCTGCTCTGAGCTTTGGAACTCAAAAGCTGTCATCAGGGTAATCCTCTTCTATATCAAATGTTCACTGGTGTATTTCCTTCATTTTATAGATATAACTGAAATCTATGATTTCCAAAATCTATTTCTTCTCCCACAAATTTTTTTGTGTTTTTTTCTTCTTAATAGGGGTTGTATTCTCCACATCAAAAGTACTATTCAGTCATATGGCAAAGTTATTGTCCTCTTAGTATATCTTTGTCACTTATAAACCACAGACTATCTCTTGTCTCTAAAATTCAGCGGCTTTTTGATATAAATATCCTAAGTGTATGCCACTTCCTTTCCTCCATTTAGGTATAATCTACATTCTTTTAGAAAACTCTTATATATTCAATAAAGATTATGGCATTGATTGACCGTCGTAAGTTTCTCTTGCTAAAACCATTGATGTTTTTGATATCCACTCAGTGGATCTTCTAACACCCTGGCTTTTTTCTTGACCTTGCTTCAAATGATAAGTTAGTCTATTTACCTCAAACACCTATTCTCATGGCATTTTAGAGCACTCAGGCTGCTGTAACAAGATACCATACATTGGGTATCTTATAAACAACCGAAATTCAATTCTCACAGAGAAATTTAATTCTCTGGAGGCTGAAAAGTTCAGTATGCTGGCAAATGTCATGTCTGGCAAGGGTCATTTCTAGTTCCTAGACAGTGCCTTACCACTGTGTCTTCAAATGGTATAAAGGGCAAGGATCTCTCTGTGGCCTCTTTTTTTAAGGGCACTAATTTCATTAAGAGGGCCTTACTTTCATGACTTGATCACCCACCAAAACCTTTTCCTCTTCATACCATAACATTGGGAGTTCAAATTTCAACATAAGAATTTGGGCAGGGGCGACAAAAACATTCTTTCAAACCATGAAAGGTGTTAGACCCTAGATCTTATTTTTCTGTAAGTTATAAATTATGTTGACTATGGAGGAAATACCTTAACATCAACCATAATTCCACCACTCCATAATGTCCATTTTGAATACTCAGTCTTTATCTATCATATTCATAGCTCACTTCCTAATTTAAGGCTTCTCCAGGTTTTAGGCTTTTTATTTAATCGTCATTGTTTGTATGACATATCTTTTCTATATGTTTACAATACTAATGTGTCTTTAAATCTAACATAACTCTCTTGTAGACAGTATATAATCTAATCTTATTTTTAACCCATTTTTTACTCTTCCTGTTAATTGAAATGTTTAATTCATTTGCACTGAATTTATGAGGGAGGATTTACATCTCAATTCCACTATTTTTGTTTATGTGCATTATATTGGTTGTGTTTCTATAATCTCCATTACTACTTTCTTTTGTGTTAACCTCTACTGACCTTTTTTTATTACTTCTTAATATTTTCTTCAGTTTTCTGTCACTGTTGCCCTACACACAACAATATCTTAATATAAACAATCTAGTTAAAATTAATACCAACTCAATTTCAATATTATATAAAAACTCCATTTCCTCTTATCTCCTTTGTGTGAATTTTGTAATTAAAATATCTTTTTTTACACAGTAAATCACAGAAGCAGTTTTATGATTTTTTTAATGCAGTTGTCATTTTATTTAAAAAATAGAAGAAAGGTTATTTTAATTTTTTTTTTTTTTTTTTTTTTTGTATTTATCTATCTAGTTACCTTTACTGGCACTCTATTCTCTCATGTGGATTCAAGTTACTCTCCATGGCCCATAATTTCACCTCACAAGACTGTTCCATATCTCTTTTAGGGCAGGTCTGCTATCCACAAATTCTCTTAGTTTTTGTGTTTCTGGGACTATATTAATTTCTCCCTAACTTTTGAAGGATAGTATTGCTGGAAAAATAATTATTGGCTAACAGTCTTTTTCTATTAGCACTTTGATTAGGTCATCCAACTGCCTTTTGACTGCATTGTTTATAATAAAAAATCAGCTGTTATTGTTAATGAAGTTCCTCTATAAATAATATTTATTTTCTCTTGCTATTTTCAAAATTATCTCTTTGAGTTTCAACAGTATGGCTATTATATGTCTAAGTCTTTGATTTATACTTTAACGTTTAAAATAAACTTTGGGAAGTATTTTTTTCAAATATTCTTTCCACTCTTTTTTCTCTATCTTTTCATTCAGAGATTATTAACGTATTTATGTTAATATGGTTGATAATGTCTTCCAAATGTCTGAGGTTCTGTTACTTTTTCTTCTTCTGTCTACTGTTACATTGAATAATGTCAGTTGACTCACCTTTATGTTCACTGCATCCTTCTCTGCCAGGTCAAATCTATTATTGAGCTTCCTAGTCAATTTTTCTTTACAGTGGTTGTATTTTTTAACTTCAGAATTGTTCTCTGGAAATAGTTTATTTAATTCTTGGGACATATATCTAAGAACTGACTTAAAGTCTCTATATTACAAGTTCAACACCTGGGCTTTCTCTAGGAAGATATTTTTGAAGTAGGGGCCACAATTTCCTGTTGTTTTTTTTTTTTTTATCTCATAATTGTTTTTAAGAAGTGGGCATTTTAAAGAATATAAAGTGACAACCATGGAAATATTCCTCTTTACACAGCATTGGTGTTGTTGCTAGTTTTTGTTGTTGTCACTATTGCTATTTGTTTGTTTAGTCATTTTCCAGAATTAATTCTCTAGAATCTATATTACGTGTTGCATCCAGCCATGGAAGTCTCTTCTCTGTTGGCTCAGTGGTCAGCTATCAATTGTACTAAGATGTTCTTAAGGCTGTAATCCCAGCACTTTGGGAAGCCAAGGCGGGCCGATCACAAGGTCAAGAGATTGAGACCATCTTGGCCAATTTGGTGAAACCCCATCTCTACTAAAAATACAAAAATTAGCCAGGTGTGGTGGTGCAACTGTAGTCCCAGCTACTTGGGAGGCTGAGGCAGAATTGCTTCAACCCAGGAGGTGGAGATTGCAGTAAGTCGAGATCGTGCCACTGCACTCCAGCCTGGTGACAGAGCAAGACTCCATCTCAAAAAAGATACTCTTAAATATTTTGAACCAATATATCTTTCACTTGTTACTGTGGGGCTTTGTATATATGTGCTAGGCCAAGTCTTTAATGTTTCAGCAGTTTAAATCTCTGTCTTAGCCTTCACTCACTTTTTGTACAATGACTCAAAGTCAATCAGAGATGATAGACTGGGATCTCCTCAAGACATTCTTGGACATTTTCACAGCCCTGCCTATCAACATGGCCTTCTAGATACTCAGGAATATTTTGAAGCTTTTCAAATCTCCCTATGGACATCTCACTTTCCATATTTTTCTCTTAATTTTCTGGCCACTCTTTGTTTGCCCCAACCTATACACTTTACCTGCACTGACTGTTCTAAACAAACCCCTGGTGATAAGGTTTATCAATAATTGAGCTCAGTAGCAGGTCAAATAAAGACAAGTCCTGTGAGTGTAGCTTTTCTAGTGAGCTTTGAGACTGGTCCAATAGTGACAATCCTCAGTGTATGGGGCTTTGGGGAACTCTAACCGTTTCTCTCCTCCTCTGTGACTATTAGGTTGCTAGTAATAGTTTTCATAACTACTATGTTTATGAGGTTGCTGCTTTTCAGTGCCAACTGAAGCTGAGGATGGGGCATGGGATTGGGGCAGGTTAAAATGCTACCAAGCTCATTTTTTTTAAAACCAAGGTTAAGATTTTTGGTTTTTTACTTGTTGGTTTGTTTTCGTTTTTAGCACAGTAACTCCACAAAATGTGAAAATCCTTTGGTTAATTTGAGAGCTCTGAAAACATTGATTTTGACAAAGTTTTGCAAGTATTCTCATTGGCTTTACTGAGGTGTAAATTTTTCAATGTTCTTAGTCTTTTATTCTGTAAGTACTTCTCATTTGTAAATTTTCAAATTCCACACTTAAGAACATTAATAGTTATACTAACATCAACAATAAATATTGATTATGTGATAAAATATTTTGAATTAAATAATTATATTCTTATCCTGTAAATTATTGAAGCCCCATTAATTAAAAGTCAGTTCACTTTGCTTCAATTTACTTATCACTTAAACATCACATAAAAGATACCAATGTAATTTTTAAATTGATCTTTCTAAATAGAGATCAAATATTACTTCGCTAGAACGCAAACTTCCTATTTTACCTCATAATTCCAATCTTTTCAACTTGTGTTATTTTCAGTTTGGGATAAAGATAGTAAGGCAGCGTTGTCTTAGTCCATTTTCTGCTGCTATAACATAATATAACAGATTGGATAATTTGTAAAGAAAAAAATATTTACTTGACTAACAGTTCCAGAGCCTGGCATAACACCAGCATCTGCTTGGTCATCTGATGATGGCCTTTTTAATGTGTCATCCCACCATGAAAAGCAGAAAGACAAGTGAGTGCATGAGACAGAAAGAGGAAACTGGGCAGACTTTATCCTTTTGTGAGGATCCCATTCCCTCGATAACCCACTCCCATAATAACAGCATTAATTCATTTTTGAAGGCAGATCACTCATGACTTAATTACATCTTAAAAATTTCACCTCTGAATACCATCATAATGACAATTAAATTTCAACATAAGTTCTGAAGGGAGCATTAAACCATAACAAACACATGTTATTTGTTTCTTAATTTTCTATATATTTTACTGGTTATTTTTATTATACACATGAAAATTATTGCAGAAAATTCATCAAATTCTTTAAAACTTAATATACATAATGTAGACTGGATAGGTTTATTGTAAAATATTAGTTACATGATTTTTAAAGTATTTAAGACCTCTGGTGACATTAGATATATATATTAAAATTTTATCTTCATGTCAACTCAATGGCTTTTTAAAAATGTGCAAAAATATAGTTAAAAGAGTGCACTTAGTGTGATAAGAAAGAAAAAGAAAATTAACATGGTTCTGGAGTATAAGTCAGATATGTTAGTAAGAACTTTTAGAAGATGGCCGATTAGGAGGAAGTCGGGATCGCAGCTCCGAAAGAAGGCGCAGAGGGTGAGTGGACGCCGCATTTCCAGATGGATTTTTACTGCCCACAGACCAGGGGATTCACAGGAGGAGGAGCCACACGGGTCACCAGCACCGCTGGTTTGAGCGGCGCATCGCTCGACCTACGCCTTGAGGCGGGGGGTGGCGGATCCACGTACAGAGCGAGAGAGACTGAATCCCCTCTGAGCCAGCAAGGGGAGCTGAAGCAGGGATTCAAGCCAGGACACTCCCAGGCAAGGACGCGCCACGAATCTCAGAGCCGCTGCTTTGGCTGATGCAGCAGCTCACAGGGCAGCGGATTTTTACTGCCCACAGACCAGGAGATTCACAGGTGGAGAAGCTCCACGGGTTGCCAGTGCCACTGGTTGGACTAGCGCAGCTGCTCTGCCTGCACCTGAGGCAGGGAGCAGCGGCCCCTTGTGCAGAGTGAGCGAGACCGGATCCCCTCTGGGCCAGCAAGGGGAGCTGAGGCAGGAACTCAACCCAAGAGATTCCCGGGCAAAGAGGACGCCTCTGGAAACACGGCTGAACCCGGGACGGTCCAGCTCTGTGGAGGAGGGGCGTCACCCACCGGGAAACACTCTGCAGTTCCCAGGACAATTTGTGGTAACCAAGACAACCCGCCACTATAGAGACTCCATCACTACAGGGGCGGGTCAGCATAGCGGAAGCAGTTCTAACTACACACACATAAACAGGACTGCAGGGAAGCTCACATGGAAGCTGGGCGGAGCCCACAGCAGCTCAACAAAGCCTCTGCAGGCTGAGTGTGACTAGGCTGCCACCTTGTGGGCAGGGAAAACGATTGCAACAGCGGAAAATCATAACGCCCTAATTCCCTGGGACAGAACACCTAGGGGGAAGAAAAGAGGGTTTATGAGTTCAGTTATTGCAGACTTAAAATTACCAAAATCAGAAAGACAGCAACTACAAAGTCGATAGGTGGATAAATCCACAAAGATGGGAAGAAACCAGCGCAAAAAGGATGAAAACACCCAAAACCAGAACACCTCTCCTCCTACAAGGGAGCACAACTCCTCACCAGCAAGGGAACAAGACTGGATGGAGAATGAGTGTGATGAAATGACAGAATTAGCTTTCAGAAAGTGGATAATAAGAAACTTCCGTGAGGTAAAAGAACATGTTCTAACCCAATGCAAAGAAACTAAGAACCTTGAAAAAAGACTTGACGAAATGTTAACGAGAATGGACAACTTAGAGAGGAATATGAGCGAATTGATGGAGCTGAAAAACACAACACGAGAACTTCGTGAAGCATGCACAAGTTTCAACAGCCGAATTGACCAAGCAGAAGAAAGGATATCAGAGGTCGAAGATCAACTCAATGAAATAAAACGAGAAGGCAAGATTAGAGAAAACACGGTAAAAAGGAATGAACAGAGTCAACAAGAAATATGGGACTACGTGAAAAGACCTAATCTACGTTTGATAGGTGTACCTGAATGTGACGAAGAGAATGCATCCAAGCCGGAAAATACTCTTCAGGATATTATCCAGGAAAACTTCCCCAACCTAGCAAGGCAGGCCAATATTCAAGTCCAGGAAATACAGAGAACACCACAAAGATATTCCTCTAGAAGAGCAACCCCAAGGCACATAATCATCAGATTCATCAGGGTTGAAATGAAGGAGAAAATACTAAGGGCAGCCAGAGAGAAAGGTCGGGTTACCCACAAAGGGAAGCCCATCAGACTTACAGCAGATCTCTCAGCAGAAACCCTACAGGCCAGAAGGGAGTGGGGGCCGATATTCAACATCCTTAAAGAAAAGAACTTTCAACCCAGAATTTCATATCCAGCCAAACTAAGCTTCATAAGTGAAGGAAAAATAAAATCCTTTGTGAACAAGCAAGCACTCAGAGATTTCATCACCACCAGACCAGCTTTACAAGAGCTCCTGAAGGAGGCACTACACATAGAAAAGAACAACCAGTACCAGCCACTCCAAAAATGCACGAAATGGTTAAGAGCATCAACACAATGAAGAATCTGCATCAACCAATGGGAAAAACAGCCAGCTAGCATCAAAATGACAGGATCAAATTCACACATAACAATATTAAGCCTAAATGGAAACGGACTAAATGCCCCAGTCAAAAGACCCAGATTGGCAAATTGGATAAAAAGCCAAAACCCATCAGTGTGCTGTATCCAGGAAACCCACCTCACAAGCAAGGATACACAAAGGCTCAAAATAAAGGGATGGAGGAAGATTTACCAAGCAAATGGAGAGCAAAAAAAAAGCAGGAGTTGCAATTCTCATCTCTGATAAAATAGACTTTAAAGCAACAAAGATCAAAAGAGACAAAGAAGGACATTACATAATGGTAAAAGGATCAATGCAACAAGAAGAGCTAACGATCCTAAATATATGTGCACCTAATACAGGAGCACCCAGATACATAAGGCAAGTTCTTAATGACTTACAAAGAGACCTAGACTCCCACACAATAATAGTGGGAGACTTCAACACCCCATTGTCAATATTAGACAGATCAACAAGACAGAAAATTAACAAGGATATCCAGGACTTGAACTCAGACTTGGAACAAGCAAACCTAATAGACATTTGCAGAACTCTCCAGCCCAAATCCACAGAATATACATTCTTCTCAGCACCACATCACACCTACTCTAAAATTGACCACATAATTGGAAGTAAATCACTCCTCAGCAAATGCAAAAGAACGGAAACCATAACAAACAGTCTCTCAGACCACAGTGCAATCAAGTTAGAACTCAGAATTCAGAAGCCAACCCAGAACCGCACAGCCTCATGGAAATTGAACAACTTTCTCCTGAATGTTGACTGGATAAACACTGAAATGAAGGCAGAAATAAAGATGTTCTTCGAAACCAACGAGAACGAAGACACCACATACCAGAATCTCTGGGACACATTTAAAGCAGTCTCTAGAGGAAAATATATAGCAATAGGTGTCCACATGAGAAGAAAGGAGAGAACTAAAATTGACACCCTATCGTCAAAATTGAAAGAGCTAGAGGAGCAAGATCAAAAAAACTCAAAACCTAGCAGAAGACAAGAAATAACTAAGATCAAAGCAGAATTGAAGGAGATAGAGACACGAAAAACCCTTCAAAAAATCAATAAATCCAGGAGCTGGTTTTTTGAAAAGATCAACAAAATAGACAAACCACTAGACAGACTAAAAAAAAAGAAAAGAGAGAATAACCAAATAGATGCAATAAAAAATGATAAAGGGGATATCACCACAGATGCCAGAGAAATTCAAACCATCATCAGAGATTATTACAAACAACTCTATGCACATAAACTAGAAAACCTGGAAGAAATGGATAAATTCCTGGACAGTTGCCTCCTCCCAAGCCTAAACCAGGAAGAAGTCGAAACCCTGAATAGACCAATAACAAGGTCTGAAGTTGAGGCAGCAATTAAGAGCCTACCACCCAAAAAAAGCCCAGGCCCAGATGGGTTCACAGCCAAATTCCAGCAGACATACAAAGAGGAACTGGTACCATTCCTACTGAAACTATTTCAAATAATCCAAAAAGAAGGAATCCTTCCCAAATCATTTTATGAGACCAACATCATCCTAATACCAAAACCCGGCAGAGACTCAACAAGAAAAGAAAATTACAGGCCAATATCCATGATGAACATAGATGCAAAAATCTTCAATAAAATACTGGCAAGCCGATTGCACAGCACATCAAAAAGCTTATCCACCATGATCAAGTAGGATTCATCCCAGGGATGCAAGGCTGGTTCAATATACGCAAGTCTATAAATGTAATTCACCACATAAACAGAACCAAAGACAAAAATCACATGATTATCTCAATTGATGCAGAGAAGGCCTTCGACAAAATTCAACAGCCCTTTATGCTAAAAACTCTCAATAAACTAGATATCGACGGAACGTACCTCAAAATAATAAAAGCTATTTATGACAAACCGACAGTCAATATCATACTGAATGGGCAAAAACTGGAAGCATTCCCTTTGAAATCAGGCGCTACACAAGGATGCCCTCTCTCACCACTCCTGTTCAATATAGTACTGGAAGTTCTAGCCAGAGCAATCAGACAAGAAAAAGAAATAAAGGGTATTCAATTAGGAAAGGAGGAAGTCAAATTGTCTCTATTTGCAGATGACATGATTGTATATCTAGAAGACCCTATCATCTCAGCCCAAAATCTCCTGAAACTGATAAGCAACTTCAGCAAAGTCTCAGGATACAAAATCAATGTGCAAAAATCACAAGCATTCCTATACACCAATAACAGACTTAAAGAGAGCCAAATCAAGAACGAACTGCCATTCACAATTGCTACAAAGAGAATAAAATACCTAGGAATACAACTAACAAGGAACGTAAAGGACCTCTTCAAGGAGAACCACAAACCACTGCTCAAAGAAATAAGAGAGGACACAAACAGATGGAGAAACATTCCATGTTCATGGTTAGGAAGAATTAATATCATGAAAATGGCCATACTGCCCAAAGTAATTTACAGATTCAACACTATCCCCATCAAGCTACCAATGACCTTCTTCACAGAACAGGAAAAAACCACCTTAAACTTCATATGGAACCAAAAGAGAGCCCGCATAGCCAAGTCAATTCTAAGCAAAAAGAACAAAGCGGGAGGCATCAAACTACCAGACATCAAACTCTACTACAAGGCTACAGTAATCAAAACAGCATGGTACTGGTACCAAAACAGAGATATAGACCAATGGAACAGAACAGAGGCGTCGGAGGTGACACAACATATCTACAACCACCCGATCTTTGACAAACCTGACAAAAACAAGCAATGGGGAAAGGATTCCCTGTTCAATAAGTGGTGTTGGGAAAACTGGCTAGCCATATGCAGAAAGCAGAAACTGGACCCCTTCCTGACACCTTACACTAAAATTGACTCCAGATGGATTAAAGACTTAAACATAAGACCTAACACCATAAAAACACTAGAAGGAAACCTAGGCAAAACCATTCAGGACATAGGCGTAGGCAAGGACTTTATGACCAAAACACCAAAAGCATTGGCAACAAAAGCCAAAATAGACAAATGGGACCTAATCAAACTCCACAGCTTCTGCACGGCAAAAGAAACAGTCAATAGAGTGAATCGGCAACCAACAGAATGGGAAAAAATTTTTGCAGCCTACCCGTCTGATAAAGGGCTGATATCCAGAATTTACAATGAGCTAAAAAAGATTTACAAGAAAAAAACAAACAAGCCCATTCAAAAATGGGTGAAGGATATGAACAGATACTTTACAAAAGAAGACATACAAGAGGCCAACAAACATATGAAAAAATGCTCATCATCACTGGTCATTAGAGAAATGCAAATCAAAACTACACTGAGATACCATCTCACGCCAGTTAGAATGGCGATCATTAAAAAATCTGGAGAAAATAGATGCTGGAGAGGATGTGGAGAAATAGGAACACTTTTACACTGTTGGTGGGAGTGTAAATTAGTTCAACCACTGTGGAAAACAGTGTGGCGATTCCTCAAGGACCTAGAAATAGAAATTCCATTTGACCCAGCAATCCCATTACTGGGCATACATCCAAAGGATTAAAAATCGTTCTACTATAAGGACGCATGCACACGAATGTTCATTGCAGCACAGTTTACAATAGCAAAGACCTGGAACCAACCAAAATGCCCATCGATGATAGACTGGACAAGAAAAATATGGCACATATACACCATGGAATATTATGCAGCCATTAAAAACGAGGAGTTCGCGTCCTTTGTAGGGACATGGATGAACCTGGAAACCATCATTCTCAGCAAACTGACACAAGAACACAAAACCAAACACCACATGTTCTCACTCATAGGAGGGTGTTGAACAAGGAGAACACATGGACACAGGGAGGGGAGCACTATACACGGGGGTCTGTTGGCGGGAAGTGGGGGGGACAGCAGGGGGTGGGGAGTTGGGGAGGGATAGCATGGGGAGAAATGCCAGATATGGGTGAGGGGGAGGGAGGCAGCAAATCACACTGCCATGAATGTACCTATGCAACAACCTTGCATGTTTTTCACATGTACCCCAAAACCTAAAATGCAATAAAAAAAAAAGAACTTTTATACAGATTACCTTATAATTTGATTTATTATTTTATGTACTTTCAGTACAGAATGGAGATTATATGATATAATAGTCTTTGAAATGACTTCCACCTTTTTATTGAAATTCCTTTCTTATTAACTTTAGTGAATATATATTTATTTTCCTTTCTTTTTAAAATAGTTAATCTATTACTAGTATTTATTTTCATACTCTGACCTTTGCTTTGGTAACATAAGCAATCCTATCCCAATAAATCTCTCTTGCATACAATGTTGCCTTGAGTAATTATTTAATGTTTCTTTAATTTAAAACAATTCACCACTTCTCATCTACCAACATAACTCTTGGGTACTAGTACTATAAAATATTGTGATACATTTAATATTAATGTTCATCAATCTATATCAGTAAACTATTATTATTTTCTGTCTTATTCATTATTTTATGTTATTTATTTAATAAGATTAGAGTATTGCTTGGGATATGACTAATGTGGTAGCATATTTTATACTCTGAAATATAGTGTATATGTCCAATACATTATAAATTATTATTTGTTGCTTAGTTGAAGACATTGACTTATCTCTAAGTTATTACTTCTTGGAATCAATATAACATATGAAGTCACTGATACACACAATTAGAAAAACATTAATATTATTGAAAACTTGACCAAACTGAATCTAACAGACAAATGGCATTATATGTTAGGTGCAAATGACTGCTGCCTGGATTCTCTCAGTGGTAATTGTTTATAAAACAGATGGTAATTTGAGATCTGCATGCATCCCGAGTTGCTGAATAAAATATCCAAATAAAATATTCTCATCGGTCAACTTACACAAAAATAATGGGAGAAATGGCAGGCATGAAGTGGTTCTCTAAATTAGATAATATAGTCACATTCTGGCAAAAAGGCTTGGCTAGTGAAAGTCAAAGAATGCATGCTATAAACACACTAAATGGGTAGCATACATTCTTAAGAGGTTCATGCACATTTTTTAGAAGGAAAGGAAAATAAGATTCTGTAACAAACAACAAATAAAATTCCTAAGATAGCAATAATATATAAAAATATATATATAACATTAAAACAAATTAATCTTTAAAATATGCTTATTGAAATCAATCAGTCTGAGAGAAAGAAACATCCTCCCTCAAAAGCAATAAAGTCATTCTCAAAGACAATAAAAAAGCAAGAAAAGTGATTAAATTAAAACAATTTTTAAAGTAGTAATGGAATTAAACTAAATAGGAAAGCCAACAGTGCTCAGAATTTGAAAATCACACATACTTTGTATGCACAAAACTTTCACAAAGAAACATCAAGAACTATATACACATTTTCTGTGTATATGTACTTTGAAAGACTTCTTAATATCCAAGGAAAATATTTTAGTTTCAGAGAGTACAACCAGAGAGATAGATAAATAGATGTATATATACACAAATGAAAATTAAAATATTTCATGTCCAAGAGTTGTTGAGCACTACAGTAAATTATGTTGCAGTAATGTAAAAAATTCTATTTGCTTCTCTTTAAATAGAAATATAGCCAAGGAGCAAAGTTCAGGGTCATAAAATATTATCAGAACAGTTAGGTTTGATGATTCTACTACATGAGTTAATCTTCGGTTTTGGTACACGTTAATCCAGATTATTTAATATTTCGAATTACTGAAGTAGAAATTTCAGAGTTCCTTTAAAACATGGTAGGCTCTCATGAAAACTATCCACAAGGCACAATTTGGATTTGGCAGTATCATTTACTAGTCTTGTGATAGTAAGCATAGTATTTAAAATACATCACAGTTTTTACACCTGTACAATGGGATTAAAGTATCCATCCTACCAACTTCCTTGTGAATATTAAGCTAAATGTTTTTGTATAGACTATATATTAGAAACTTGTATTCAAATCTATGTTATAACTAATATAATATTATAAAAGAAAACAGAGTGAATACATATATAGGAATTTGTCCAATGAGCACAATTTATAATCATAATGACATAATCAGATTCATTCTAACAGATTCTAGCAGCCATTGTAATTGAACAACTCATTACTTGTAAAGAAGTAGGTATGAATTAATAGTAAATGTGGCTCAAAATGTTCAGAATCCTCTTTCCTTTGCTTGAAAATTGTCAGTAGTTGCAAAATAGTTGGCATAGCATACAGATAGGCTTTATGTGGCCTTTACTTTCTGCTGCAGCCTCATTTACCACCCACATTACAGGCACTAAGGGAATCAAGCTATAGTTAACAATTTTTGTAGTTATTTGAAAGTACCATGCTCTATCTCACCTCCTGGCATTGTACATGTGGTTCTTTTTCTGCCTTCTAAAATATAATTCTAGTCATATTCTTCAAGGCAATACAAAAGCTTTATAGTGTCCTGTCCAGGGACTTGAATATGCCACTTATTACTCCATTTGTACCTCTTTCCTTCTTTTCTTTAGACTCTACACTTCAGAGTTTCTTTGATATTCACTAAAGATGCAAGACTCTATCTTTCCAGTTTCCAGATATTCATGATTGCTATTTTGTTTTCCCCAAAATATATCTGCTTCCTATTCAGTAACTAGCTCTTGCTTGTATTCCTAGTCTTCATAGAACAAATTGTTAATTAGAGAAGGGCAGTTTATTTCTCACATTCTAACCTATTTCTTAGGTTAGCCAAGGTATTGATAGGAAGTGAGGCAAAAAAGAAGCAAGACTGTATATCTGTTCCAGGTTCCAATGGTACACATTACAGGGAAAACGTGCAGTACTCTCTGACTTTATTCATCTCTCTCTAACTCAGATGCCTTTTCCACTCTTTTTTCTTTGCTATCATCATTCATCCAAGCCAAGATTCATGGTCTTGTTTTACAGAGGCTTTCCTTTCTTTAGTATTCTGGGTTAGAAACATCTTTTTATTATTTAATCCATATAGCACAGCACTATGCTCTGTAAAAATTATCTCCTTATTTGACATACTCTAGTATTTATTTTAAATTCCTGACACTCACAATCTGCTTTATATCTTGCCAACAGCTAGCACACTATCTTATACTCAGATTACACTAGATAATACTTGTTGAATAAATGGCTTTCATACTGATCTTTTAGGCTTACATAAATTTATATATGATTGCTAACTTGGCTTTACCTTTGTAGTCATCTGTTTCCCATCCAATTTATTGGCTCACATGTTAATATCAAGCTACCACATTTATTTTCCTTCAGATACCAGTAGAATAGACTACAAAGAAAAATTTTATGTAGCTTTCCTATACTTATTTGGATTAATAGAAACACATGGGCCAACAACTTCATGTCCAAATTGCCTAAGTTGTCCAAAGTACCCTCCATTGGTCTGATAATTCTATAAACCCCTTCCTTATTCAGCATTTAATTCCAACAAAATTCACCTATATTGTAAGTATCTTTTTTTTTACTGCCTTTAGTGATTAATGACCCAGAAATTTCTTCCAGTTAAACTCCACTATACCCTATTACTCACATGAACACTGGATTTCTGTATATTCTTAAATTAATTTCAGTTTACAGTACAATTAATATTCTATAAATATCCACAGACCTTTATTCCGAATACTGAAAAAAATCCAGCATTTATAGAATATACTCCCATCATAAACTCTTTTTTTGTTGTTGTTTTAATCAGGTCTTGAGCCAAAGGGTGCCAGTGATGGTAGAAATAAAAGCAGGAGATAGATAATGAAGACATCTCATATACCGAATCAGCTATACCTTGCAATTTATGGAATATAACTAAGGAAACGTGTAGTAAAGATTGGCTAAGGATTAACTACTTTAAAAATGGTGGTACAATGGAAAAGATGAGACGGGTGATATACTAATTTGAATGAACAGGAGTTTTTAAGATAGGAAATGTTGAATTGAGTAGCTCACAAAACATTCAAACAGATGACAGTTTGACAGCCAGAAATGTGAAACTAGAATTTAGGAGAAAGGTCGATATTATATCAAAGAGTTGGATTTGAGAGTCATTCTCATAGATTTGAGAGTTGATCAGAGAAGTAAGGTGAGAACTTTCAGGCACACATTAAGAATAGGCTGACTCAATCAAGGTGACATTGGGAAAGAAATATAAAAAATAAAATGATTAGCAAAAAAAGATGCTCACTTACTCATTATAGTGAATAGCACATAACACTAAAAACTGTGTGAATAAATGAATAAATAATAAAATACAGTCAATATTGCATAAGAGTTTAATATAATGAGAAGTAAAAAAATGTTTATTTACATCTAGAAATTAAACTTATCCATACTTCTCCAAGGGTAGAGAATTTAACTAATGCTCAAAGTTAAATGCTCACAGAATAGCATTTGCTAAAAATTATTCTCCTTTAGATCAAACTTAAAGAACTGTATTTGATACATACTTTGACCTCTGCCATAGTCATGATTTGTTACCTTGTGCTCTTTCGTAGTGAAACTCTAATATTTTTTGGCATTTAAATTCATATAAGAAGATAAAGGCATTTTCTGTAATATAGCTAAAAATAGAGAAATACTCAAAGTAGAAATATAATACAACAAATAAAACAAATCTACAATTTGTACAATATTAATAATCTAAGCAGGGACTAGAATAGCTAATACATCGGAAGTAGAATAGCTAATACCAGTGTAAAAAATAAAAATAAAATCAGAAGCATAATGCTAACAATTTTTAAACTTACGATAAAGCCAACAGAATGAAGGCAATGTGGTATTGCTAAAGAGATAAATACATAGATTAATAGAACAGAATGTAGATTCCAGAAATATATCTACATGAAGCGATAAACATTTAACAAAGATACCAAAACAAAGGAGAAAGAAAAGTATTTTCAACAGGTAATTTTGAAGCAATTACACATATATATGGAAATAAAATATAAAAGAACTTCAATCTAAACCTCAAGGCAAATTAAAAACAAACTCAAAATATGTCTTATATCTACATGTAAAACCTTTTTATGAAACTGTGAAACTTCTAGAAGAAAACATAGGAGAAAATCTTTATAAGTTGGGGTAGGCAAAAGTGTATATAAACATGACATCAAAAACATGATCCATAAAATAAAATTTATAAATAAACATCACAACACTGAAAAAAATTACCCTGAAAAATATATTGTTAAACAAATTTTGAAAAAGTATTTAAATTTTTAAATACTGTAGAATAAAATATGTTTGAACTGCATATCTGATATTTATTATAAATATATAAAAATATATTTTATGTGTATATATATATATAACTCAGCAGTAAAAAACAAATTCAATTAGAAGATTGGCAAAAAGCAATTTTAGTTTGGCAAAAAGCAATTTTACTAAAAAACAGATATTTTACTAAAAAGAATATACAGATGACAAACATGTAAAAAGACACTTAGACTTATTAACCATTAAGAAAATGGAATTGAAGCTATGAGAGACACCACTACCTGACTATTATAACAGGAAGCCTTAGAAAAGCTGACAATACCAAAAGCTGATGAGGATGAAAGAAAAAGGCAACTGGATTGTGCATATGTTTTTGGTGTTACTGAAAGGTGACACAGTCACTCTAGAAATTGATTTGGCATTTTCTTATAAAGTTAAATGTACACATATCATATTACCCAGCAATCTCACTACTAGGGATCTATCTTAGAGAAATAAAAACTGATTTTAAATAAAAACCTGCACAAGAGTGTTTATCAAATTTCCATTTATAATTTCCCTAAGCTGAAACAACTCAAATGCCCTTTAGCGAATAAACTAATGAAAAAATTCTGGTGCATCTACAAAACAGAATACTACTCAGAGAATGGAAATGAATGAATTTATGGTTCACACAATAACTTGGATGAATTCAGGTGCATTATGTTAAATGAATAAAACCAGTCTTAAAAGTTTCCATGTTATATGACTCAATTTATGTAACATTTTCTAAGAGACTGAACTATAGAGATTAAGATCAGATCATTTACTGCCGTGAACTGGGGCTAGGCAGATGGTGTGCCTATAGAAGGGTAGCATGAGGACTTTCTTCAGTTGACAAAATTGTTCTATATCCTGATTATGTTAGTGAGTACACAAATCTATTTATAGGACTGCATGTCAAAATAACACAGTTAATTCTACTGTTAGTCAATCAAAGGATACGCTAAAGGATAGTAGAAGGTATCAGGTTTAATCTCTTCATTCAGTGCATGATCAAAATTAGACCTAGATTGTATACACCAGTTGCCTAAAATTATGCCATCATGTATTAGTAAGACTGAGACTCCCTTTAGAGTTCTGATTAGTCATAAATGCTGGAACAAGCCTCAGGCTTCCAGACACTGGATCAAATTGTTTTCCCTGTACAATATTACTTTAGGTAACAAAAAACAGTGGTCAATTTTCAATAAATAATTCTTTTAAAAAGCTTGCTGTAAATGATATGTCCTCAGATCATCTTTAAGTTAGAAGATAAATTAAAATTACCTTGAGTAACATTTGTCTTCTACCTTGCTGTCTCAACTATCACCCAAAACATACTGCCAGATTTTTCACCTTGTTTCTTATCAATGAGCTGTGAAAGAGATGAGTATTTCTATGAAGTTCTGATTGATCAGAAGCGCTGTTACTACGTAGGGGAAGTAGAAGAATGAGGCAACTGGAAATTGCTCAACATCTCTAGAATTTGCCAAATGCTAAATCAAAGAATCACGAGGGAAGAAATCACTTGCTTCCTACCCATGATTTGAGTCATCTCCTGCTCACTCATCCACTTCAAAAAATGAATTACAACAGCTAGGACCACAGAACAGTTGGAAGTCACAGTTTATCTTTGGCTAGTTAAAGAATCAATTGTAGTGAAAAAAACACAAGAACAAATAGAAAATACTAGCCTGGACAAATAGCCACAACCAATAATAATTTAAAATGTTGCTGCCAAGGAAAGAAAAAAAATGCAGACAAGATGGAGAGAAAGGACAGTTAAGAATCAGAAATATAGAAAAAAGAATAATACATGAACAATGAAAAGATTTAATAGTAGCTCAATATAAAATATCCTGAGGGGCCTCCAGGGAAGAGAAAGAAAAAAAAAAAAGATACTATGTGTATTAAGAAGAGCTTAAATTTGGGAAAATATCCAATCTTAACAGAAAGTGTATCTGAACTATTTTATCAAATTATTTTACTGGCCCAAAAATAAAAAATATTCAGCAAGCTAAATTAATCAATTAATTATAGTATGGATAAGAAAAAACTTGGAATTCTCATTTGATTATCTACTAATATTCACAAAAACCTTAAAATTAAAGAGTAATAATAGGTAGAAAAATTATTTTTAATTTTGTATATTTGTCATATTTTCAAAATTTATACTTCATATTTATAAATTATGCTTATTATAGTTAATGTGCTTGCCTGTGGATTCAAGTGTATGTACCTAAGTGTATTATCTAATGCAGTTTAGTTTAAAAAAATAAAGAAAATAAGATAGAATGTAAACTCCATGAACTTAGGAATATTTCTTTTGTTCACTGATAGGTCCCACATATCCAAAACAGTGCTTGCACATAATATGTGTTTAAAAAGAATTGAAAAAGAAAATACATTTGGTGAACAATAGATGTACTAAGAATGTGTGGCACAGCTAAAAATACTGTATCTTACATATCACTTCCCTTTTTGGTAATATGAAGCATTAAGTTATTTTTATACAAATTACTGAAAATGGTGTCTAAACATATTTAAATACTTGGAAAATTATTTTAGAGCCTATGTAATAATGAGTTATTAAATCAACATTTAGTTAAAGACAGAAATTTAAAAGTATAAGCAGAAAACTGAAGCCTCCTTTGCTTCTCAACGCACACTAAGATCTTAAATCTGATGACATACTGGGGTGCAAAAGGCTGCAAAGTCAAGAAATAGTAATAGGAAAATTTCTTTAAGTTTGAAGCTTAATAGAACTCTCATGTTAGAGTGAATTAGAAGTCAACTCATACTCACTCTGATGGGGCTTGCATAATTTATGAATGACATTAATTGACACACTAAAGAACTCTATTAAACTTAAGTAGGAGAAAAGAGAGAGAGAAGGGAAGGAAAGAGAGAGAGCGTGTGTGAGAAGGAGAAAGAGACAGGGAAGAAGAAGAAGGAAAGGAAGGGAAAAAAGGAAGAATTTTTACCTAGATACATCACAGAGAAACTGCCAGATCATAAAGACAAATAGATGTAGAAATCAAGACAGTAAATAAAGAAAAAAAATTTTCGTAGACATTAACAAAGTAAAGCAATATACAAAAACAATACAAAATTGTTATTAAATTGCGCTCAACTTTAGAAGTACAAATGTTATACGTCATTAACCAATAAGAGATCTGAGTTACAGAAAGTTTAAGTACTTGCCACACATTATATGAAAATAAATAATAAAGCTCGGATGTGATATATAAACCTGTTCTGCAAAGAGCTCTGTACTAGAACTGTACTGCTTTGAGGAGGTAGGGTTCTCTCTCTGCAACTCCTCTTCCTGATGAGTAAATGTCAGAAATTAATACTTATGTCTGGGATTATTTTAGACAATTAAATGAAATAATGTTAATGAAGCATGTTGCACACTACTGGCCAACATAACAAGCAGTAAATAGATAAGCAGTTGAGTTATACAGAATTACTGGCTCCGTCCATGACACTAATTCCTCACATTTGTCTTCCAGTTGAAATTCAACCTTAACATACATGATATATAATTAGTGAAAAAGATATATCATTTTGTACTCAAATGCATGACAGTCATAGTTATCTCAAAGATTTAAATTATGTCCCTTTTCAACTCACACAATACTTTATATTGCTGCTTTGATGCTTACTGATTCCTACTTTATTTTTATAAATATATATCAAAATATTTAATTTTCTTTTTGAATTTTCAAGCCTCTTAACATTCCAAGAGTGTTCTGGTAGTCATATGTGATCAATCTTGGAATTTCCAGTGATTCATAGTGATCATGTACAAATAAGAAGGGCTAAGTTTATAGTGATGGGCTAAATAAATGAGTCAATTAGGACTAGTGCTATAAGAAAATCAAGACTGGGCCTTGAACTTATATTTTAAAACTTCAGCTAGACAAAATGAAAACTAGTATTTCCTGTCTTTTTCAGAGCCATTATGCCAACATTTTAACGAAGAGAATGTAGGGGATTGAAATTCCAGCCACAGCAGGTAGGCTATTAACAGGTTCCCAGAAAATCATTTAAGAATCTCACAGTCTTATATTGTCCTGAAGTAATACAAGTTGATGTGTGTCTTTATATAGCCTATGATATTAATGGCCTATATTTGTATCATTAAAGGAAGATAGAGATAAAGTTACAAAGTGCTTTGAATATGGAAGAAGAACTCAAGTGGAAACTATCCTTTAGTTTAAATCAAGTGGATTGGAGTTCCCTAAGCTTTTCACGTTCATTTTAAAAATGCCTAACTGCTGTCTTTAAAGCAATGTTGCACCTGCTAATGTCACACTGAATACCATATGCATATGCAAGCTCTCTCTTTAGAGTTCTCTTCTAAAAATGGTGATATGCCACCCTAGAGATAGAAAATGTGAGGAAGAAAGCACCAAGAATAAGATATTTTCCTTATTTAAAAGCAGATGTGCTTTTCAAAGGCAGTTTCTTTCTCATCATGCCTATGGCTATGCAATTAAATAAGATCTGGGGTGTGTTAATGGGAAGAGAGCTTGCACATTACAAGCACCAAAAATATCTTGAATAACTAGTTAATCTTAGAGAAATATAGCTATAGGCTTCAGTAATCTTTCTATAGAAAGCTAGAGAACTGATCTCCAAGACTTGGCAATGAAGTCAAACTCTGAGGATGCAACTGAAGTATCAATACGTAATGAACAACTTTAATATGCAGAAGCAATACACCCTACAAAAAGTGTGCACTGTTTGCATGAGACTGAGAAAACCTAAGACATATTCATGTTCAACTAAAACAGTTTTATAAGCCTCCAATCAGCCAACCAAGATAGTCTTTTGCTTTGAAACACTAGACAGTGTGAAGTTATAAACATTTACAATCAATAATCAATGCTACAAATAATTATTTGAAGGGTTTTATTATTCATCTCTTGTGAGTGAACCTATTTCTAAGAAGTTAGGGCACAAGAAAAGCAAGAGCTATTCCATGAAATATTTGCATGTAGAAAGAGGAAAAAATTCATTTAAAAATTATTCAAACTTTTAAGTTCCAAACTTGGCAGTAGAGATGATAGAAACTAAGCCGGTATACAATTAAATTAATCAAATATAACTATAGGTAACAGAAGAAAGTAGAGAAGAAAAACAGAATGGGGGCAGAAGTATAAATAAAAATAGCAAAATTTTCTGGGATATATTGTCTTAGAACCAGAGATATTTTATTTCCTTTCAAAAACAGGCCTTCACTTTTACTGTTTGATTTTATCTCTTTATACTGCCATCATTACTACCTCCACCAATATTGTCTACATGGTTATAGTTTTATTATCTTTATTAGCATTCATATTATTCCTACTTAATGTCTAAAACTAACAATACTGGAGATAAAAATAGAAACTTTAAAAGTATATGAGAAAAAAACACAAATAAAAATAGTAGGGACAGGGGCAGAGAAATTCTAGCAGACAGGGGTGGATCCCTGGGGAAGCACCACCCTCAAGTTGAAAAGCCTGAGACCACAGCCCAAAGTGAGAATTTCTATCCTTGTTTTCCCAATCGAATGTTGCCATTTCCTAAACTACCCATGGCCCATCCTGCCCCATCTTGTGCCTATAAATACCTCAGACTGAGATAGCAGAGAGGAGAAGCAGCTGTATGTCAGAGATCACAGCTGGAGTTCAGAGAGAAGCTGCTTGACTTCAAAGTAATAGCTTGATGGCAATTCCAGAGAGAAATGCAGCCAGAGGTGGCTGGACTTCAGGGGAAGAATACCTTCCTGTCCCATCCCGTTTAGTCCCCCCTCCTGCTGAGAGCCACTTTCATCAGCAATAAAATCCTCTACGTTTACCATTCTTTAATTCATTCATGTGATCTCATTTTTCCTGGCTGCTGGACAACAGCTCAGGAACCACAAGTGCAGATACCAAAGGGCCCACTGATCTGGTAACATTTAAGCTGTCTATGGATGGCCAAGCTAAAAGAGCACGTAACACTCCCATTAGGGCTTCAGGGGTCATGGGCACCCCCTACAAGATGCTGCCACAAAGCCTGCATGGAGTTTGCTCCTGTTGGTGCCCAAAAGTGTTCACCCTGTCCTCTGCACCAACTCATCTCTGTGCTCCCTCCCAGGAGGGGTGAAATGAAGTGGGTCCTAGTGAGTGGAGTTTGCCCCTGACAGCACTGAAGCATCTGGGTGGTTCCAGTGCTCCTGCACTCCAGTTCCCACTTCATTTGCCGCTGCACTTCCTCTCTCAAGGAGTTGAGAGCTGTGAGCTGAGTAAAGGAGGCACCCCATTGTAAGTTCTGTGAAGGGGTGAGGGAAATACCCTGCTTCAAAAGTACATGAGGGCATTAAGAGAGATGTAAATTTGAAATAAGCTGGCTAGAAGCATAAAAAAATGTATAAAAAGTAAAAATTTTGGTAGAATACTAAACCAATACCATTCTGCAGCAAGTTGAGGTTCCAAAGAATGCTCACGGTGAAAGTAAGATCAGTGGTGGGATAGGCGGAGCTGAAAGTTCCCTGAAAAAAATGGTTCAGTAGGAATATTGTCAAATATTCTTGCTTACAATAAAAATATTGAGGTTTGTACTTGTTAGGTCTTTACGGGTTTACAGTTTATCAATATAAGATGAACATTATGCCTCATCTAAAATGTTTTATATTAAATTTTTTTGTTATGATTTAAATATTAATTAGCAGACATCTTTGTTTTTCTTTTATATGTATTAAAAAAGTATTTTATGCACTGTTCCCAGGAGAATAATTATTATGTGTTTTCCAAACTACCATGCATATCCTTAATTTTTATGATTCAGAAATTTAGCCCTTTTATATTATTACACTAATATACTTATTCTTATGATTTTTATGTTTTCTTGCCTTTCCTTGACTTTTTTGCTTTATTTTTCCTCTTCTTCAAGTAATTAAGTAAAATTTTAAAGGGAATTTTTATTCTTTCATAGTAACTTCAAAAATTTCTGAAGGTACATTACAATTTATTTTTCTCTAGTTTTCAGAATCTAGAATCTCCTTTTGTGACCACTGAAGAAATTAACACAAATTATTTTTCAGCCTTTACAAATAATAACAATAGACTTAGTATTAACTGTAGAATCGGATACATATCCTCAACTGGCATGTCTTCACTTGCTAGGGGATGGAAATCATATATTTTTGTTATTTATTAATTTTCTTCTCCTACATCATTTTATATAGGAATGTATTGGCTTTTGTTCGCTTTAACATTTAGTCCATAGATTATAGAACATCTATGGCAAAATCACGAAAACCAAAGCAAGAGGAAAGTATATCACTTAAAGAGCTCAGAATTTGATATGCAAAGATTTAAGAGACATAGAGTTTTTCTTTGGGGATTTCGAGTTACATATATTTTTAAATATAAGTCATAGATAAAGTTGTGAGGGTTTTTTGCCTCCTCCCTTTTTTTGATAAGGTGCAGACAAAAAAGGAGACACTGAAAGATATTTGCCAATTTCTTAGTCATCCAGCAACAGAACCTCTGAACCTCTTTCCTACATTTGGAGCACCTCCCATCTTGTGAGACAGAAGTCTTATCCTATCATAAAAGCTAAAAACCCCAACATCCTTTGAACTGAAAGCAGGGTTGTAAATCCCATCAATTATATAAACCTCCTGTAGATTTTTATCTAATCAGTAGAGATCATAGAGAATTTATTCCAGTGGAGGTAGCAGGAGTGAGGAAATAGCATCAATTTCCAGAGAGAACCATCAAATAGGTTGCAGATCAAGCCAGCAGTATTCAATACAGTGTCAGTTTTATTGTGAGAGAGGAGGAAGTGTAGAATCTTCTCTTTACAACAATACAGTAATATGCTACCTGAACAATATGCTCAGCACTTTACAAAACATAGGCTAAAACAAGTGATGAACAAAGACAAATTAATCTAGAGTAAAACTAAAAATATAGGAAGTTATATATTATAAAATACAAAATATATTTCAAGCATAAATATTATTTCAATTTTAACAATATAAATGAGTTAATTTACAGCATTAAAAGGCAGAGACCATCTTATAGATTAAACTACTTAAAGCAAAATAAACACACATAAAAATCAAGTATATCTGCTAAAATATAATTAAAACAATAAGAAAAAATGCATTTTTTACGTTATAATGAACTTCAGATAACATGCATTATTTTAATCAATTTATCTCTCACTTACAGTTATTTGAGTTTTGCAAGAAACATGGGACACCTATTTCACAGTAAGCCAGCACTATTGTTATCTTAGCATCAATATAATGGAAGAGTTTTTATTCTGTTACATGAAAAGATATCAGTCTATATGAAATATAAATAAAAATGATACCAACCTAAGTCCAGCTAATGAAAGTGTATTGCTGTGTCTGCCAAGTGAATGATAATGGTTCCTTTAGTTTTCCATTTTTGAAATACAGGAGATAAAGCTCTTGACAACTCAAGAACGAAATAATAAGTACTGAAGGCTTTTCTTTCTATTGTTTATTTTCTCCAATAAAGTGGCCAATCTGGTACAGCAAACAAAATGCTGAATTTAACAGGTAATTTAACTTGCAATAAATTATTGTCATTTTTCAGTCTATCTGAATTCTAGACTGGCTAAACATATCTTTTAATTTTAACACACACATTACTTAACACTCTGTTCTAAGACATTGTAATTGTTATCTCATTTAATGCTTACAGTAACACTCTAGCAGGTATAGAGTACTTTTTCTTTGCATTTATGAATAAGAAAATGGAAGTATAGAAAATTGAAAAAAATTGTTCTAGAAATGAAAATAGTGAGTGGTAGACTTAAAATTCGAATTAGTGTGTCTGTTTCCCTTAACTAAGCTCTTAATGCCACCGTGATGCTTCTGGGTGTCATGAGGATGTCTCCAAAATTGGTCAAGTCCTAAATATTGGATTAATATCTTTAATTTAATGAGAATGTGAGAAAACTTTGGATTTTCTAGACTTTGTGAACTTCAATTTGACCTTCTTATCACTATGTTTTATATTTCATTACTCATAGAAATCAATGTAATACAGTTTCCAACTTTATCTCTTCCCACTCTACCACAAGAGCTGTTTAATAAAACAATTTTTTGAGGTTCTTTGAGACATCAAAAGCATCAAATAGTTTCCCCTTACAATATAATACTCTATATTTTCATACTCATGTTCTAATTTTCATATTAGAAAACAAAATTCCCAACAAAAATGGTCATAAATTAGAAAGTTATTGAACCAAATTTTACGTTACTTTAGTTTATAAGAAATAACAGAATTTTTTTCTTCCAGATCTCTTAACATATGTTGAGACAAGGATTTGGAACTTTTATTTAACTTCACAGGGTAATTAGAAGCCACAAGCTCATTCAGCCTTTATTCAGTTCTTCATGCTCATCATACTATTTGGTGCCAATGGCTACTGGATGCCTCAAAGCTTTGCCTTCACTGGGAGTTTTATGATTGTCGATCAAATGCACTAGTTTTATTGCCATTCTGCCTCTAAACTGTATGGGCTGCTGAGTAACATATTTTTGTACTATTAGTTACAATCTTACTGAAAGATTTCCATTTTCTGTTGCCTCAATGTGGCACCAAATACTCTTATCAGTTTTAATAGTTACTCACAACACTGTACACTGTAGTTAAAGAATACAGATAATTTGTTGAAAGATATCCCAGAAATCTCTGATACAGTCAAGAGTTTAGATTCAAAAGCTGATTCGGTGAGCATGCAACTGTAGTTTACACACAATACAATATATCAGTGTGTCCAGAAGCTTTGCAACTGCTGCCTTTGAAAGGACTACAGTGTTACATCGTCGAAAGATTGAGCCTTTTCAGTCTCTTGTTTTTCACGTTGCTTATTTATTAATTAAAATACCACTGACTCTATTTGCTTGGCAGTTGCTAAATCACATGTTTCCAGTCTCCAGAATGAAAGGAAAAGTGGAGAGCAAATATCAACTTTCCCATTAGAAAAGAAGAACTTATGAGACTGTCTCCAAACGTTAAATGGCTGTTCAAAGGATTCAAAGTCACCACAACAATAATAATATTAAAAATGTATAAGCTTTCTTACTCCTTGAATGTTAGAAAACATTCATTTTATTTTCTTCTTTGAATTATGTATGGATTGAACATAAATTTATTATTTTTCCTTAGATATGTATTTTCAAGTATTGACTATTGTAAATTACAGTCTGAAATCAATGTGTCTCTTGTACTTATCATACAAAACATTCTTTGTTTTGCTTTGACAATTTTCCAACATGTCCTCTTCATCATTAATGTCTTAAAAATTCACTAGAATACATCAAAGACATATTTATGGTATTAATATTTTTAATTGTTTCTTCTCAGCTATCAGTTGATCTTTTCAATCTGGATGGTACAAAACTTCATTTGGCTTAGAAAAATAATATTCTTACAATCAACTCTCTCTTTTAAACTACTCAAGTGTTAAAAGAATATTATTTTTACTACTCCCATCATTTCCCTTAATGCCTTACCATGTATGCTTTTTATTAAAACTTGGAGATTTTCTGTTGAGGTGATGTAGCAAAACCTCTCTTGTCAAGATCCTGAATTAACACCAAAAGAGCAAGCCCAAGAGTATCTCATATCTTTTTTTCTGCAGCATTTCACATGATCACATCCTCAATGCTAATCCTGTTTTTCAGTTTGGCTTTACACTCCATCCTCTTGATTCTTCTTTCAGATTACTCCACTGCCTATTTTATTAGCTATTTTCCCATCCCCTAAAACATAAACACGAAGAGTATTGTAGGTACTGCCAATGTTCTATTTCTTTACCTGGGTGGTGGTTTTTGAGTGTGCTCCCTTTGTGAGCAGTCATTGTGCTGTACTTGTGATTTGTACATTTTGTTGTATATATATATTTCAATAAATAGTTTGTATTGTTTTTGTAGAGATGGGGCTTCACTATGTTGCCCAAGCTGGATTTCAACTCCAGGGTTAAAGCAATCCTCCCGCATCAGCCTCCTAAGTAGTTAATGCACCTGGCCAAAATAGTTTAGTTTTTCCTGACCTATGGGAAATCTATGATACTTAATGAAATATAGGTATTGAAAATATATTAAAGGCATATTATTAAATCTTGGCATATCTGGAACAAATTCAAACAGGTAAGTCTTTATTTGAATTTGAAAAATGGATGATAATTCACCAGATGAATTTGCTGGAAGGATGTTCCAAAGAAAAGTTGATGTTTATTTTCATATTCATGTTGAATAAATATGTGTAAAAGTCTTTTTCTGAAAACCAAGTTTTACTCAAAATTAAAGTAATTTAAGAAGCTCTTATGTAACCTAAATCAAATCTACTTCATAAATGATAAATTCTGTTTTAGTAGAGTGAATTTTGTGAGGATATTTCTAGTCTTAAAATTGAAGGAAATTTTACTAAGTATGTCATCCAATGCCACATAATATGCCAGGATAGCAATAATTGTTATTTTAAAATAATAGATTAATGAATTATTCCTTGAAATCTGCCAATAATTTAGAATTTAAAAAAGAAATTCTCATCTTCTATGCCTTAGAGAAAATAATAATACCTGTTTTTGTTTGTTTGTTTTTTGTTTTTGTTTTTGTTTTGGATTCAGAGTCTCACTCTGTTGCCAGGCTGGAGTGCAGTGGGCAATCTTGGCTCAACGCAACCTCCACCTCCCAGGTTTAAGTGATTCCCCTGCCTCAGCCTCCCAAGTAGCTGGGACTAGGTGCGTACTACCATGCCCATCTAATTTTTGTATTTTTAATAGAGACAGGGTTTCACTATGTTGGCCAGGATGGTCTCGATCTCTTGACCTTGTGATATGCCCACCTCGGCCTCCCAAAGTGCTGGGAATACAGGCTTGAGTCACAGTGTCAGGCCAATTCCTCTATTGATTCTGAATCATATTCCTTCCATTTCACTCAAAATTTATACCAATAACTTCTAGAATGCTGATTATCTAGAACTCTTCTAAAATGAGTACCTTAAAATAATTGGTATTATAGAAAATTATTTCAGATAGTATATTCATTAGAGTTTATAAATTTTAAAAAAAATTCTGATTTTTTTTTCTTTCTTTTTTTTTTTTTTTGAGACAGGGTTTCACTCTGTCACCCAGACCAGAGTGCAGTGGCACAATCTCGGCTCACTGCAACCTTTGCCTCCCAGGCTTAAGAGAGTCTCCTGCCTCAGCCTCCTGAGTAGCTGGGATTACAGGCATGTGCCACCACACCAGGCTAATTTTTGTATTTTTAGTAGAGACATAGTTTCACCAAGTTGGCCAGGCTGGTCTCAAACTCCAGACTTCAAATGATCCACCCATTTCAGCATCCCAAAGTTCTGGCCAGGCGTTGTGGTCCACACCTGTAATCCTAGCACATTAGAGTCTGACTTTTGAAAGAGATTAGGTAGTTTTGACTTACTACAAACTCTTACTAAGCTAATTGTTCCCTCTAACAAGAATAATCTCTTTGAAGTCACAACCTGAAAGGCTTCAGCATGAGAGAGACTTGTTTAGAAAGAGTAAGTTTTACTAAATCAAGAATTATTGCCTATGTTATTTAATTTATGTATATGTGAAAATCATGTTTTATATTTGGGATGATTTTTGATTTTTAGAGTCATTTGTTTCCAGAGAAAACAAAAATGATATTTACAGTGATAATATTTTATTTGTACTAGAAAACATCTGATTTATTTTTCAATCACAATAATAGCAGGCTGCTAAAATATCAGTGGCAAAGCATAAGCACTCTGTTCCCATGACTGTGATATCTACCCTTATCTCACTTATTATTATGTTATCATATTTACATGACCATTAACAACAAAATGCTGATATGCTGGTAAAAAATATGAACATTAAAATTAAAAGATGATAAAGTAGTTCATGTTGATTCCTTTTATATTTAGTAACAGCTTTCTTTGGTAAATATCGTTTTTCACATTTAATTATATATTAACAAGTAGTGATTATGATGTGTAACTCCTTTTGGAAAATAAATGACTTAAATTGACCTACTTTAATTTTATTCATTATCTCTAACTGTTATTAAAACCTGTATTTGACATATGTGAATATTATTTGATCTTTTCAAACCACATTCATTCTCATTAAGGAAGCCCCAAGACATTTTCTTTCAGAATATTTTTCAAATATTCTGAGATTTTACTAGTTATGTGAAATGTGACAGCACTTTCAAGTTCTTTATTATGGGTTCCTTCTACAGTGAGAAGCAATTATTCCACATGTATTAGTGCCTGGTTTTGAACTTAATATTTAAGCAATTAGTATCTGTATCTATAAATTAATACATTCATATTCCTTACGTAGTTTTAATCATACAAAATGAGTAAAAACTGTCTTTTGGGTGCATTAGTCTTAAAAGTAAAAACTGTTTATTTGATATTAAAGCTCAATTAAACTTCAATTTCAGAAAAGTGAAGGTAAATTTTTGACACACTTCTGGCTGATTCTATTTCTAGTTCTTTATGAAAGAGGACAACTAAAGAAACATTCATATTACCTTTCAAAGGAAAAATGTCTATTTTAGACAAATTGTACTTGTTTTCATATTTTTATACCCAGTAATTGCTGACAAAGATGTTCGCATAATGACACTTAATCAAAATTATTTGAACTTTAGTATAAGCCCTTTAAGTTTGAATTAAATAATATATTCAGCTGTTAAAAATATTTTTAAGCACTGACAAATATATTTGTATCTATCAGTATAGACAGATTTATACACTTCTGATTATGCTGATTAACATATGATTAATATAGAGGTTATCATTTCAAAATGAATTTGTCTGATTTTTTAGCAAGATAAAGAAAGTATTTGTGCTATGCCTTGAGCTATCTCTATTATTTGAAAGGTATAAGTTTTTCAACTTTAAGTACATGAAATAGCTTTTGTGGAAATTTAAATTAATTTACTTACATTGTTTTCTACTAGATTGGCTGATATGAGTAGTACAATTGCATTTTACTAGCCAAAATTCATTATTTCTATGTGCTGTTTATTATCAATTGGATAGGTCCACCTACCAGTCTCATATAAATGAAAATATGCAAGCTGGTGATTAAAGTCTGATGACTAGACAAGGATAAGGCCTATGCTGGAAAGCAATGCTTCCATATTTTTGCCAAAAATAGATTTTGCTAATAGGACAAAGTTTCATAGCTCTGGTACAGTGATCTGATGGTGCTGTTCAGATCCATTGTGGAAAGCAATGCTTCTCTTTGGGGAAAAATAAACCTTTCCAGCACATACAACCTTCCAAGGAAAATCAAGGAATATGAAACAATACAGCTACCTTCCAGGAAAACAGATGACTCTGAAACAGGTCTATGACAAACCTTTATTAAATTACAAAAAAAAAAGCAAGCCAGGCTTGGTGGCTGATGCCTGTAATCCCAGCTTTTTGGGAGGCTGAGGCAGGGGGATCACTAGAGGCCAGGAGTTCAAGACCAGCCTGGGCAACATGGCAAAACCTCATCTCTACAAACCCTCGCCCCCCAAAATTAGCCTGGCATGGTCACAGATGCCTGTAGTCCCAGCTACTTTGGAGGCAGAGGTGGGATGATAGCTTGAGTCTGGAAGATCAAGGTGCAGTGGACAAAGATGTCTCACTGCTGTCCAGCTTGGGTGACAGAGTGAGACCCTGTCTCAAAACAAGAAAAATAAAAAAACATTGATACTCTAACCTCCATAAACCCCTGCTCTGACTGGTAGACCACAATGATACTTTGGGTCTACAGAATCAATGTCAAGTTATCTCCGAGAATTATTATGCTTCTTATAGAGATGGTGGGAGGATAATGAACAGTATACATTTTGTAAGAATTGTAAGGACCTTACTCAAAGGTACATGACATTTCTCATTTTGAAGGGGTTCTGGGTCTGTGATCTGGAGCTCTCCTCACATTTATTTACTGTAACAATAGTAAATAACCAGTCCCTCTCAGAATCAGTGACCAAATCTTACATGATAAATTCTTTGTAGCATTCCAGTCTCCCTAAATCTGTTGGTAACCTTTCTTTGTACGACAAAAAAAAGTTCAGGTATTTTTTATCTTCACATAGAGTAGGCTATTGTTTGGTTCATATTTCAGTTAATCAAGAAAACTATAAGAGACATTCCTAGCCCATCAAGTTAAACACTGAATCTCTGCTGCAGAGGGCTAATATCAATAAATCTAGCTCCATCCAACTTAGTGTATTTTTCTACCCTTACCCTACAATTATAAAATCCATTCCACACTGATTCCTCAGTATTCTGCCTACATAAATTAGCTAAATCATGCAAATATTTTGGTATATATCATATCTTATCTCAGGTCTCACTTTATACTTCACAATTTAGGACTTGCTGAAACTTGGGTCTTCGAATAGTGCAAACGAAGGGTCAGTGAACTATATATGGCATATGGGATGAAAATTTGTTTTTGTAAATAAAGTTCTATTGGAATACAGTCAAATCCAGTAGTTTATATATTATCTATGGTTGCTTTTGCACACAACAGAGATGAGCAATTATGGCAGAAGGAAATAACCTGGAAAAACTGCAGCCAAGGAAGGGAATGGCAAGTGGGCAGAAACAAAGCCACATCACTGGGGAAGGTCACAACCCCAAGACATATATTTACTAAACAATGAAGTTTAATTGTAAGATTATGGACTGTTCTTTCTCCCCTATACTTTAGTGAAACAGAAATAGGACTCCAGAGTAATAATGGTGGGTTATTTTGGAAAGACCTGTAAAACACGCACTCTGTGGAAGGGATTCATGGAAACTCAAATCAACAGGGGTGACAAAAACAAGGAAAGTAGAGAAATGTAAGCCTCTAGCACATACAGTGTCAGCAAATATTAAACATAGATAAAGTCCTAACCAGTTTAAAATAAATCCTCCCAGTAACATCCCATTTATCTCAGTTCCTATTACTCAAAATATTTCTGACTTTTAACCAAAATGTTACAAGGCATATCAAAAGACAAAAAAAAAAAAAAAACTATCTGAAGTGACAAAACAAGCATCATAATCAGATTCACATATAACACAAATGTTGAAAGTGTCCAGCAGGATACTGAAAATTCTTGTGGCCGAAATATTAATGGCTATAATGGAAAAAAGTTCACAACATGCAAGAACACATGGGAAATGTAATCAGAGAGAAGGAAACTCAGAAAAAATCAAAAGGAAACACTAGAAAACAAAATTCTTTAATAGAATTTTAGAATGTCCTTTACAGGCTCATTGATATACTTGACGGGATCAAGGAAAGAATCATGGAGTGGACGAAATGTCTAGGAAAAAAAAATGAATAAAAGAAACAAAACAGAAACAAAATAGAAGATCCAAGAACTACTCAATTTCAAAAGGTGTTAATATGCATAACTGGAATACAAGCAGGGAAAGAAAAAGAAGGGAGCAGAAGAAATATTTCAAGTAATAACTCCCCAAAATTTTGTAAAATTGATGATGACATAAAATCACACATCCAGGGAGCTTAGAGAACACTAAAAAGAATAGATATCAAATAATCCACACATATTATTTTCAAATTGCATAAAACCAAAGTCACAACAAAATCTTGAGAGATGCTGGGGAGAAACAATACATACTGCCTAAAGTTAAACAAGGATAAAAGTTACAGTGGGCTTATTAGCAGAAACCATGCAAGCATGGAGAGGAGTGAAATCTTTAAAGTATTGAAAGAAAAAAGGCCATCAACCAAGAAAATTATAATCAGAGAAATTATTCGACAAATCTGAAGGAGAAATACTTTGTGAAAAAATCAAAAAATGAGGGAATTCATCATGATCAACTCTGTTCAGGAAAAAACAAAGTTAAAAAATTATTCTGACCAAATGAAAATGATGAAGGTCAGAAACTTGAATCTACATAAAGAAGGTAAAGTGTCAGATAAAGGAATAAAGGAAGGCACAATAAATATTTTCTTTTTCTTATTCTTAATGGATCTAAAAGAAAACTGCTTAAGGAAATAGTGGTAACAATATATTGGGTGATTTTATAGCAGAGTGATCAGGGAAATGAATGAGAGCAATATCAGAAGTAACAGGATTAAAGTACTGGAAATAATATGTAATAAGGTACATACACTACACTTGAAGTGATATAATGTTATTTGAAGGTGGGCTTTGGCTAAAGTGTATATTATAAACACTTGAGCAAAACAAAAATCTGAACTGATAAGCTAATAAAAGACATAAAAAGATATTTAAAAGTTTCCATAACTACTAGAGGAGATAGAAAATGAGAGGAAAAATTACAGAATATACACAGAGAATATAAAACTGTTATAAATATGGTAGATACTAATCCAACAATATCAATAATCACTTTAAATGTGAATGCTCTCTATGTACAAGTTAAAAAGACAGAGATTGTCAAAGTGAATTTAAAAAGTACACGCACTGCATGTTGGCAACAAGAAACCATATTACATCTAAAGACACAGGTTAAAATAAAGGGCTGGAGAAAAACATAATATGCCAACATTAATCAAATGAAAGCTGAAATAGTTATATCAATTTCAGATAAAGCAGATTGCAAAACAAAAACATTATCAGGATTACAGAGGTGTTACTTAACAATAACTATGACAATTTTACAAGAAGACATAGCAATTCTAAATGTATGCACTTAATGACAAAATGTCAAAATACGTGAGAAAAAAAGATAGAACTGAAAGAGTAAATGGACAAATCTACTGTTACATTTTAAGACTTTAAAACAATTCTGTCAGTAATTAATGGATCAGGCAGAAAAAGACTGAACTGAAAAGACCATTAATCAAATGTATGAAGTTGCCGTTTACAAATAGTCTATCCAACAACAGCAGAAGCCAAATTAATTTCAATCTAACATAAAGCATTTCTCAAAACTGATCATATTTTGGGCCATCAAACAAACACATATTAACAAAATTATGTATCGAAATCATACAAAGCACATTCTCAGGTCACAGTGAAATTGTAAATATTGGAAGTAGAAGTAAAAAGAGTATAGTAAATAGTAAAAAGAAATAAATAAAGTATAACTGGAAATGTGTCCATGTGTTTGAAATTAAATAGCACACTTTGAAGTAGTCCATGAGTCAAATAAGATGTCTCAAAACAAATGAAAAATTATTTTGAATTAAACAGCAATACAAATACAACATATCACCGTTTGTGAGATGTAGAGAAAGTAGTGGCGAGAGGGTAGAGAAAGTAGTGGAGAGAGGGTAATTTACAGAAGTAGATTCATAGATTAGAAAAAGAGACCTAATATCAGTTACATAAGATTACATCTTAAGGAAACAATAGGAAGAAGAGAAAATTAAACCTAAAACAAACAGAATAAAAGTTAAAAATTACAGCAGAAATCAAATAAAACATAAAAACAATAGTAGACAATAGTAGAATAATAATAGAAAATGGCAGAGAAATAATAGTAAAAAAAGTCCCAAACTCATATGTTTATAATATCAATAAAAATTGATTATTCTGTATACAGGCTAATGAAGAAAAAAAGAGAGAAAGCACAAATGATCAAAACCAGAAATGAAAGATGTTTTGTCACTACTGATTCTATACACATTAAATGTAGATACCAGTTCTCCACAACCTCTTCCAGAAAGTAAAAGCACATGAAACTGTTATCACATGTTCTGAGGCCAGCATTACTCTAATACCAAAACCAGAAAGAGAAAAAAAAAAAAAAAAAAAAAAAGATGAGAAAGGAAAGTAACAGACCAACATTTCTCATAAACACCAAAGGAAAATAACTCAACAAAACAGCCAATCTAATCCAACAATATATGCAAATATACTCTACAATCAAGTGGGATTTATTGCAGATATGCAAAGCATGTTAACCTTAGGAAATCAAGCAACAGTCATAAGAAGAAATATCATATGATTATATTAATTGATGCAGAGAAATCCATTTGACACAATTCAATACTATTCATGATATAAAAATAAAAACTCTCAGCAAACTAATAACATAATAAAACTTGTATTAAAATAAGAAAAGTAACCTATAAAGATTAGAAAAGAAAAAATAACACTATTTTTCCACAGAGGATAAGATTGTCTATTTTTAAAAATCTCCATATGTGTACAAAAAAATCTTCAGAAACTAATAACAAGGTATAGTTTTCAGGACAGCATGTTTTCAAGATAAAAGGCCAATATCCAAAACCCATTTGTTTTGCTATGTACAAGAAGTGCATAACTCAATTTTGAAGTTTCAGAAAACTTACAACAGCATCAAATGGGCAATATATGGAAAAGTCTAACAAAATATGTACATAACATGCATAAAGAAATCTGTAAAATGCTTCCAAAAGAGACCAAAGGAAATCTAGATATCTACAGAAATATTTCATGTTCATAGATTGCAAGACTTAATATCAATAAGAGCTTAATTTTCCTCACCTTGATATATAAATTCAATGCAATCTCAGTTAAAATTCTGGGGGAAAACTTTGTATATGTGAACAAACTGATTCTAACGTTTGCATGGAAAGAAAACAGATATAAAGCAGACATGCAATACTGATAAAAAAAATAGAGTTGGTAGACTGATGTTACATAACTTAAGATTTACTATAAAGTTACAACAATCAAGATGACATGATATCCATGAATTAATAGATCAATAGAATCAAATAAAGACTCAGAAAGGAGGCCCACAAAAATATGGTCATCTTACTATTGACAAAGGAGCTCAGAAAGGATAGACATTTCATCAAATGGTACTTGAATGACTAAACATTTGTATGCCAAATATATTCATACATATGAATATATACAGTTAAAATTTTAAAAAATTTTCACCAGCTTAAAAAGGAATTGCATAGTGTTTACCTATCAGCCCTCTACATCACATAAATAAAATAGAGCACCAAAATACATGAAGGAAACTAAAAAAAAAACAGATAGAAACAAGTCAACAGTCATAGTTGGAAACTTCAATACTGTACTTTCAATAATTGATAGAACAACAAGACAGAAGATCAATAAGGAAATACAACACTTGAATAACACTATAAATCAACTTGACCTAGCAGGCATCTATGGAACATAATCTGTGGAATGCTCTACTCAAAAATGGAATATATTATTTACAATGTATCTTTTTAGCATAATAGAATGGAATTATAAGTCAATAATGGGGGGTGCAGTGACTCACACCTGTAATCCCAGCACTTTTGGAGGCTGAGGCAGGAGATCACCTGAGATCAGGAGTTTGAGACCACTCTGGCCAACATGGTGAAATCCCATGTCTACTAAAATACAAATATTAGTGGGGCATAGTGGTGGGTGCTTGTAATTCCAGCTACTTGGGAGGCTAAGGGAGGAGAATTGCTTGAACCTTGGAGGTGGAGGTCGCTGTGAGTTGAGATCGGGCCATTGCACTCCAGCCTTGGTAACAAGAGCAAAACTCCATGTAAATGCTGCCTCAAATAAATAAATAAATAAATAAAATAACAACAGAAAAAAATGGGGAAGTGAAGATATATGAATTTTTAAATTTTCAAGTATTATAGATAGATACTAGTTATAAATATTTATGAAGTAAGTGTGACATTTTAATACAGGCATACAATTTGTAATAAACAAATCACTATAGCTGGGGTATCCATTACGTCAACTATTATCTATATTGTGTGTAAGGAATATTCCAATTTCACTCTTTCAGTTATTTTGAAATATATCATAAATTATTGTAAGATCTGTGGAATCTAAACAATACCCTATTACATAACCAATGGGTCAGAGAATAAATCTAAAATGATACTAAAAAATACTTAATAAAAATGAAGACACAACATATTAAACTTACAGAATGCAAGTACAAATTGCTGAGACAGAAATTTATAGCTGTAAATAGCTATATTTTGAAATAAGAAAAATCTCAAATCATTAACCAAATCTCCCATTTGAAGAGTTTGAATAAAATAAGAGGAAACTAAACATACAACAACCAGAAGAAAAAAAAAAATAAACATTAGAGTAAATTAAAGAAATAGACAATAGGAACACAAATGAGAAAGTCAGTGACACCAAAAGATGATAATTTGAAAAGATAAAAGTAAAACCATGCTTTTTTTTTTTTTTTTTTTTGCTCTTCATTTGCTTGGTAAATCTTCCTCCATCCCTTTATTTTGAGCCTATGTCTGTCTTTGTATGGGACATGGGTCTCCTGAATACAGCACACCAATGGGTCTTGACTCTTTATCCAATTTGCCAGCCTGTGTCTTTTGATTGGGGCATTTAGCCCGTTTACATTTAAGGTTAATATTGTTATATGTGAATTTGATCCTTCCATTTTGATATTGACTGGTTGTTTTGTCCGTTAGACACAGTGTCTTAATTGTGATGATGGTCTTTACCATTTGGTCCTTTTTTGCAGTGGTTGATACTGGTTGTTCCTTTCCATATTTAGTGCTTCCTTCAAGAGCTCTTGTAAGGCAGGCATGGTGGTGACAAAATCTCTCAGCAATTGCTTGTCTGTAAAGGATTTTATTTCTCCTTCACTTATGAAGCTTAGTTTGGTTGGATATGAAATTCTGGGTTGAAAGTCCTTTTCTTTAAGGATGTTGAATATTAGCCCCCATTCTCTTCTGGCTTATAGGGTTTCTGCCAAGAGATCCACTGTGAGTCTGATGGGCTTCCATTTGTGGGTAAACCGACCTCTCTTTATGGCTACACTTAGCATTTTTTCCTTCATTTCAACTCTGGCGAATCTGACGATTATGTGCCTTGGGGTGGCACTTCTTGAGGAATATCTTTGTGGTGTTCTCTGTATTTCTGGGATTTGAATTTTGGCCTGGCTTTCTAGGTTGGGGAAATTCTCTTGGATAATTTCCTGAAGAGTGTTTTCCAGCTTGGATTCATTCTTCCCATCACATTCAGGTACACTGATCAAACATAGATTAGGTCTTTTCACATAATCCCATATATCTTGGAGGCTTTGTTCACTGCTGTTCACTCTTTTTTCTCTAATCTTGCTTTCTCATTTTATTTCATTGAATTGGTTTTCAATCTCTGATATTCTTTCTTCTGCTTGATTGATTCAGCTATTAAAATGTGTGTATGCTTCACGAAGTTCTCATGCTGTGTTTTTCAGCTCCATCAATAAGATGGTTATTCTAGTTAGCATTTCTTCTAACCATTTTTCAAGGTTCCTAGTTTCCTTGCATTGGATTAGAACATGTTCCTTTAGCTCAGAGAAGTTTGTTATTATCCACCTTCTGAAGCCTGCTTCTGTTAACTCCCTAAACTCTTTCTCCATCCAGTTTTGTTTCCTTGCTGGTGAGGAGTTATGATCCCTTGGAGGAGGAGAGGCATTCTGGTTTTTGGTGATTTCATCTTTTTTGCACTGTTTTTTTTCCCCATCTTTGTGGGTTTTTCTACCTTTGGTCTTTGAAGTTGATGACTTTTGGAAGGGGTCTCTGGTCATCCTTTTGTTGTTGTTGAAGCTATTTCTTTTTGTTTTTTAGTTTTCTTTCTAACAGTCAAGCCCCTCTGCTGCAAGACTGCTGGAGGTCCACTCCAGATCCTGCTTGACTGGGAATCACCCGCAGGGACTGCAGAGAAGCAGGGATTGCTGCCTATTCATTTCTCTGGTACCTTCGTCCCAGAAGGGTACTCACCATATCCTAGCCAGAGGTCTCCTGTATGAGGTACAGATGTTGCAATCCTAGTATCTAATAAAATGGACTTTAAAACAACAAAGATAAAAAAAATAATAAAGGGCATTACATAATAGTAAATGGATTAATGCAACAAGAAGAGCTAACTATCATAAATATATATGCACCCAATACAGGAGCACACAGATACATAAAGCAAGTTCTTAACAACCTACAAAGAGACTTAGACTCCTACACAATAATAGTGGGAAACTTTAACACTCCACTGTCAATATTACACAGATCAACAAAACAGAAAATTAACAAGGATATCCAGGACTTGAACTCAGATCTGGACCAAGTGGACCTAATGGACATTTACAGAACTCTCCACCCAAATCCACAGAATACACATTCTTCTCTTGCACCACATCACACTTACTCTAAAATTGACTACATAATTGGAAGTAAATCACACCTCAGAAAAAGCAAAATAACAGAAATATTAACAAACAGTCTCCCAGACCACAGTGCAATCAAGTTAGGACTCAGGATTAAGAAACTCACTAAAATCCACACAACTACGTGGAAACTGAACAACTTGTCCCTGAATGACAACTGGATTAACAATGAAATGAAGGCAGAAATAAAGATGTTCTTTGAAACCCATGAGAATAAAGACACAATGTACCATAATCTCTGGGACACATTTAAAGCAGTGTCTAGAGGGAAATTTATATCAATAAATGCCAACATGAGAAGTGAGGAAAGATCTAAATTTGACACCCTATCATCAAAATTGAAAGAGCTAGAGGAGCAAGAAAAAAAAAATCTCAAAAGCTAGCAGAAGACAAGAAATACCTAAATTCAGAGCAGAACTGAAGAAGATGGAGACACAAAAAAAACCCTGCAAAAAATCAATAAATCCAGGAGCTGATTTTTTTTTAAAGATCAACAAAATAGACAGACTACTAGCCAGATTAACAAAAAAGAAAGGAGAGAAGAATCAAATAGATGCAATAAAAAATAATAAAGGGGATATCATCACATATTCCACAGAAATACAAACCATCATCAGAGATTATTACAAACAACACTATGCATATAAACTAGTAAACCTGGAAGAAATGGATAAATTCCTGGACACTTGGATCCTCCTAAGCCTAAACCAGGAAGAAGCCAAAACCCTGAATAGACCAATAACAAGGTGTGAAGTAGAGGCAGCACTTAATAGCCTACCAACCAAAAAATGTCCAGGTCCAGACAGATTCAAAGCCAAATTGTACCAGATGTACAAAAAGGAGCTGGACCATTTCTTCTGAAATTATTCCAAACAATACAAAAGGAGAGACTCCTCCCTAACTCATTTTATAAAACCAACATCATCCTGATACCAAAACCTGACAGAGACACAACTAAAAAAGAAAATATCAGGTCAATACCCATGATAAACATCAATGCAAAAATCTTCAGTAAAATACTGGCAAACTGACTGTGACAGCATATCAAAAAAGCTTATCCATCACCATCAAGTAGGTTTCACCCCATGGATGCAAGTCTGGTTCAACATATGCAAATCTATAAATGTAATCCATCACATTAACAGAACCAAAGACAAAAACCACATGATTATCTCAATAGATGCAGAGAAGGCCTTTGACAAAATTCAACAGTCCTTCATGCTAAAAACTCTCAATAAACTAGGTATCAATGGAACATATCTCAAAATAATAAAAGTTATTTATGACAAACCCACAGCCAATATCATACTGAATGGGCAAAAATTGGAAGCATTCCCTTTGAAAACTAGCACTAGACAGGGTTGCTCTCTCTAACCATTCCTATTCAATATAGTATAGAAAGTTCTAGCCAGAGCAATCAGGCAAGAAAAAGAAATAAAGGGTATTCAGTTAGGAAAAGAGGAAGTCTCGTATCTATTTGCAGATGACATGACTGTATATTTATAAGACTCCATCATCTCAGCCCAAAATCTCCTTAAACTGATAAGCAACTTCAGCAAAGTCTCAGTATACAAAATCAATGTGCAAAAATCACAAGCTTTCCTATACACCCATAACAAACAAACAGAGAGCTTAAATCATGAGCAAACTCCCATTCACAATTGTTACAAAGAGAATAAAATACATAGGAATACAGCTAACGAAGGATGTAAAGGACCTTTTCAGGGAGAACTACAAACCACTGCTCAAGGAAATAAGAAAGGAAACAAAGAAATGGAAAAACATTCCACGTTCATGGTTAGGAAGAATCAATACTGGCCATGCTGCCCAAAGTAATGTATAGATTCAATGCTATCTCCATCAAGCTACCATTGACCTTCTTCACAGAACTGGAAAAAAAAAAATCCTTAAACTTCATATGGAACCAAAAGAGAGCCCGCATAGCCATGACAATCCTAAGCAAAAAGAACAAAACTGGAGGTATCAGCTACCTGACTTCAAACTATACTATAAAGCTACAGTAATCAAAACAGCATGGTACTGGTACCAAAACAGAGATATAGACCAATGGAACAGAACAGAGGTATCAGAAGTAACGCTACACATCTACAACCATCTGATCTTTGACAAAGTGTACAAAAACAAGCAATGGGGAAAGTATTCCCTGTTTAATAAATGGTGGTGGAAAAACTAGCTAGCCATGAGCAGAAAACAGAAACTGGATCTATTCCTTACACCTTATACAAAAATTAACTCCAGATAGATTAAAAATTTAAACATAAGACCTAACACCATAAAAACGCTAGAAGAAAACCTAGGCAATACCATTCAGGATATAGGCATAGGCAAGGACTTCCTGACTAAAACACTTTGGTTTTGAGCAATGGCAACAAAAGCAAAAATAGCCAAATGGGATATAATTACACTGAAGTGCTTCTGCACAGCAAAAGAAACAATTGTTAGAGTGAACCAGCAACCAACAGAATGGGAAAAATTTTTGCCATATACCCATCTGACGAAGGACTCATATCCAGAATCTACAATGAACTAAAACAAATTTACAAGAAAAAAACAATCTACCCCTTCAAAAAGTGGGTGAAGAATATGAACAGGCACTTTTCAAAAGAAGATATTTATGTGGCCAATAAACATAGGAAAAAATGCTCATCATCACTGGTCATTAGAGAAATGCAAATTAAAACCACATTGAGATACCACCTCATGCCAGTTAGAATGGCGATCATTAAAAAATCTAGAGACAACAGATGCTCGAGAGGATGTGGAAAAGTAGGAACACTTTTAGACTGTTGGTGGGAGTATAAATTAGTTCAAACATTGTGAATGACAGTGTGGCAATTCCTCAAGGATCTAGAAATAGAAATACCACTTGACCCAGGAATCCCATTACTGGGTATATACCCAAAGGATTATAAATCATTCTATTATAAAGACACATGCACACATATGTTCACTGAGACACTGTTTACAATAGCAAAGACTTGGAACCAACCCAATGCCCATCAATGATAGACTGGATGAAGAAAATGTGGCACATATACACCATAGAATACTATGCAGCCATAAAAATGGATGGTTCGTGTCCTTTGCAGGGACATGGATGAATCTGGAAACCATCATTCTCAGCAAACTAACACAGGAACAGAAAACCAAACACCACATGTTCTCACTCATAAGTGGGTGTTGAACAATAAGAACACATGGACACAGGGAGGGGAACATCACACATGGGGGCCTGGGGGTGGGGGGTTAGGGGAGGAATAGTAGTGGTGGGGGGATAGGGTTAGAATATCTGTCCCTGGCTTATTTCACTTAGCATAACATCTTCCATGTTCATCCATTTGTCACAAATGACAGAATTTCATTCTGCTTAATGGCTGAATTGTATTTCATTTTATATATGTAATTGTTTTATTCATTAATCTGGAGATGTGAATTTAGATCAATTTTGGCTACTATGGATAGCACCGCAATAAACATGAGAGTGCAGATATCTAAAATTACATAGTTTTTTGACCTGAGAAATGTAGGGATAATGTTGCTATTTATTGCCATTAAGCCAGAAAATACAAACAAACAAACAAACAAAATAATCATAACGACAAATGAGAGGATGTTTTTCTCATCTTTCAAGTTGAAATCTAAAACTTTCCAGTTAACTGTTGGTGTAACCAGATTTACTTGATGAACCATGACAGCTAAGCATATCTGTTTTAGGCTCTGGTCAGAGCAGCCTTTGAAATGGTATCCACAGTTCTTGCCATCACAGAGAAAAATAACTGCTGCTAAGCAATGTCTCTGGAGACATCTCAGAAGTCTTACTACCCCGCTGCCCTTGTGATGCTTATGGGTTGAGACAACAGTACCTTGCCTTACCTCTGACCAATACAAACTTTTGATTACTTTTCTGTGGCCACTGATGCACAAGACACTTCAGTAGGTGTTTCACACACACATATAAAACTCAGAAATGCAAGATTGCAGATTCTTCGGAAGTAAACTTTAACCATTTGAAAATGAAATTAAGAAGATAAATCATTCTCTTCTCCAATTTTATTTTAGCAATGCAATGTAATTTGAGTCTCTTTGAAGATGTAGTGAAACCAAAAACTCAGTTTTCCATAAAGCTGTGAATATCATAACTGAGTACCTTCTGATAGCCGTTTATCTGACCAGCCCTTATCTGCCCAGCAATTTGTCTACCTCCTGCCACTATCAATACATTTTTTTGATAATAAAGAAAACCAGTGAACAATCTTTATGCAGTGGAAACTCTAGACCTCATAAATGACTTTCTGCTTATTGATGTAATTTTTTGTTTATTTCAGAAGACATTAGTTTAAAAGATGGGCAAAAAGAGATAGGAAGTGTATATTTATGAAATGAATACAGGTAAAACATTTCCAAAAATATTATAGATTTGATTTTCATTACTAACCAGGACATAAATCGGGTAAGATTTTCTGCTTCTTTTAAGGAATAGTCCATATTTTTTCTTTTAATATATAAAGAGTATGACTTCGATAATTTTCTTTGAGATAAGGCTATGGTCTGAATGTTTGTGTCCGCATAAGATTCATATGCTGAAATGCTAATCCTTAAGTTGATATATAAGGAAGTGGGGCATTTGGGACGTGATTAGGTCTAGACAAGAGTCTTTTATAAAAGCAGTCAGAGAAAAGCTCCCTTGCCCATTCTCCCTGTGAGGTTATGATGAAGCCAGCTGTCTATGAAGAAATAAATCTTTATCAGACACCTAATCTGTTGGTACCTTTGTCTTGGACTTCTCAGTCTCCAGAACTGTGATAAATTGTTGTTGTGTATAAGTCACCAGTCTATGGTATTTTGTTACGGCAGCCTAAATGGAACTAGAACAATGTCCAATCCCAATTACCTTATCTGTGTGGCACTCAGTAGTGAATTTAGTAGGGCATTCAGTATATAGAAATAGCCATTTATGACAGCAAATAAATAAACATTGTGGGAGAATGAGTTGCAAAACAACAATAATGACTATGAAGCAACAATCACAACAACAACAAAAAACTATCATTTGGAAATAAATTCTATCCCAAGACACAAATGGCAGACTTATTGACAGAAGTCACAAAAATAATTTCATTTATGCACATTCAA